>NW_009917740.1:11205-43315 GCF_000696875.1 Nestor notabilis | reverse complement strand
AATACAACCTGCAAAACACAGGGAGAAGTGGAGGGAAGGACATATGGTGATGTTTTGCTGTGCTTGATACTGTCTTGACATGAAAGACAACTCTGCAGGAGGAATTGCAATGCCCATCAACATGTAAAAGGTAGCTTTCAGCTAGGCAGTTCTGATAGCATTCAGTGGCTAACAAGCATGGAGAAGTGTAGGCCACCTGGGGTCACAGCATAACTAAATGCAATGGTTTTCTTCCCTTCAATGTGGGGGGGGAGTGTGTGTGTGTGGAAGAAAAAGAAAAAAAAAAGAAAACACAACAGAAAAGAAAACAAAAACTAGGAGGACCTCAGAAAAGCAAACAAAATTACAGCTTTTCCTCGTGTAATTAGTTAGCACTTCTGGTAGAGCTTTTATACGCAAAGCTAGGAGCTTTAACAGCAGTTTCATATCTCTGCCTGGGATGGATGTTATAGGATAATAAAGGACCCAGTGGTGAAAATTAAGGATAAGAAGCAGGTGGAGGGGAAATCATGTTCTCACCTGAGCTGTTAAAACCATTTGCTCCAGTGGCTTTTGTCTAGTTATTTTGCGTCAAAGCTGTTTCAGGGTTGTAAAACATCCAGGTGTTAAAAAGGCACCCGATATTTGTTGGGCCAAAGGTGCTATTCATGCCAGTCAGCACACAGCAAACCAGTTCTCCCTGCCTTCGTGAGAACTGTGAAGGCTTCTGGGCCCTGTAGGCTGCAAAGTTGGATAAGAGTTTTTAATGACCTGCATCCAAGTAAAAAGCCAATAAACGTTTTGTTTTGTTTAGCTGCAGGATGGCTCTTGTGGGAAACAGATTTTGACATATGAAGGCAAGAGTATATTTCTTTGCAGCAATCGCCCCTCATAATACATGTATCTGAAACTTCATTCTAGAAGTCTGATCATTCAAGATGTATCCACTAACTTTGCTTTATTAATGTAGAGATTTCAGGCTTATGAAAGCCACAGCTCATGGAAAGATAATACATAATATAATTAATTGTAACAATAATCCTCTGTGCTTATATAATATCGCCACTTTTTCATCCTGAAAACACCCTACAAGAACTACTTATGTGGTGGGAGCAAGACTTATTATCTCTGGTTTACAGACTAAGAAGTTAAAGCAAGAAACTAAGATTTTAATATTTTACATCTAGTATAAGATCTTAGTTACTGACAACCTTTTATCTTGCTTTCCTGTATTTTTAACACGGATCCAGATCCAACATCAGAATCTCTGCTAGTGGAATTTTCAAAGTAGCAAACCAGCATTCCTATATTCTATGCAAGTTTTTGCTGCATCTTTGCTGGTTTCAGATCCTATGAAAAATAGGCCTTTCTCACTTTTGGGGAAAAAAATTAAAAAGAAAGTAAAAACTAAGCCCCAAATAAAAATATCTTTTTAATCCATAATGTGTCCACCGGTTTCCAGCAGCAAAAGGGCCTTCACTAGTGCATCTCCTTCTGCCAAAAAAGCATTTCTGACTATTGCTCATGATGCTTTGCAAATCAATGAGCTTGAGGGCCAGCTCATAAATTATGTGCTCTCCTCTGCACAAATGCTTACCAAAAAGACAGTTCTTGTAAGGAGGAACTGCATTATACAGTTTAACTGGTGCCTACCAGGAATACTTCTTTTACTTGAGTTTAGAGTTTTAATTTAACATAGCTTGAGGTCTATGGTGTTTCCCACTGGAACATGAGAGGCACACGTGAGACAACATGCCCTTCACATGCTTGCATTTTAAAAATTCCTGAACTCAAAACTTAGATGAAAAAATGTTTTAATCTTGGTGTGTCTATCTCCACATTTCTATCTCCTTTTGATATTTCATCCTAAAACTGTAGTACTGGATTTTGAAAGTATTAAGGGGATTCTGTTAGTATGACATCTATTTGACAATGTAGAACTGTATATTGCTGTAAATTTCTGCCTTGGATCAAAATTTACTGTGCTTGCTGGAAAGATCTCTAGTGATTTCAGGGGCTTTCTTCAGACATTCCCTAGCAAATACCAGAGTATTTTGCTGTGTATGTACCTTGATTGTCACCAGGTTGTTCCAGAGCACAGTAATTCTGTATTAGGCTGCATTTTATTTTACAGAATACCAATATTAATGATACTTACTTCCATGCGAAAAAAAAAAAAGAAAAAGACAGATTAATTATGTGCCAAGACATGCAATACCTTGGAAAAAGGGAATGCAGATCAGAGTATAAGAAACAGAGATGTTTAAGCATCTCATCAGTTTAGGGCATGCCTTTTTTTTCTCCACAGTTTCTCTCCTGTAACACTGCAGTACTGTAGCTCATGAAAATGACATGAGTATGAGGTAATACACCATAAATTACTGGCATGCAATAGCAAATTAGACTGAAAAAAGTTACAACACGCTGCACTATAACAGAAGATACGTTTTACAATCATTTGTTTATTTTATTGTTCAAGTGAATATTTGCCTCTGGCTCAGAGAGTGACTCTTCAGCCAGTAGTATCCTTTGGCAGTCTCAGACCAAGACAGCCTTCTTGGCAAGCAAGACATACTCCGCCACTCACAAATTGTAAACTGGTTTGCTTGCTGAACACCCCAGCCTGAAGTCCGTGCTGCAGCCGGAGCACATGGCTCAAGCTGCAGAAGCTCATGCAGCTGCACGGAGCCACCGTTTGAGCCCGGTGAACAGGGTGAAGATTGAGACGTTAATTAAGAAACCTGGTTTTGTGTCTTTTCCACAATGCTTAGTGTTAAGTGCTGGCGGAGGTCTACATTCTGTTACGTATGTTCAACATCAGTGCTGTGGAGTGTTCACTGACCCCTTTGCTCTTCTAATTAAAGAAAATCAGTAAGACTTTTATTTCCTCTGCAACTCTCTGGAAGTCACTTGGCCACTTTAACAAACTAAATTGAGAGGATTATTTTGTTTTCTCTTGCTTTCTCTGCCTGCAGCACAGAACCACGCCTTTCATATCAGGATGTCAGACACAACAGTATGTTGTGTCTAAGTGTATTAGTGCCCCTCTATTCAACATAATAAAAAACCTCAAGGAAAAAATCTTTTTTTCAAGAATGAAGTCTATGGATCACTCACTTATTGGGTTTGAAACACTCAACAATTAATAAGAGTCCACAGAGGTAAAAAGAGAAACACAAAATACGCTCAGAACCCATTACCCATTAGTCCTGATTCAATAAAACTTTTTTCCATCTGTCTTCTTTCCTTTTGTAACCACAGAAATTAGGAGATCAATTTGTAAGAAAAATATTTTCATTTGGTTTTAAACTGGCTGAAATTTAGATTGGTGTTTAGGTATGTGCATGGGCATCTCCCTCATGAAACCCTCCCTCCCTGTGCTGGCAATCTGCTGACGATAAAAATTTCCTTAAAAACTTTCTGAAAAGATTCAAAAGGAGAAAGAAAGCAGTGTGAAAAACAAATCCAACAGCATATCATTGAACTTCGGTGGAAGTGGGATATGGCAGTATGGTGCCATACACAAATGCTTTTACTCTTCAATCAGGCAGGAGCTGTCATATCTTCAAGTCCTATGAAATTGTCAATTTGCTTGGGATTAGTCTAAATTTTATGCAAATTCCATGCAATCTGTAGTTTGTAGAAGGTGGGTATTATATCTGATACAGGCCACAATTAACTATATAAGCCCCCTAGGTACAATTCTTCCAACATCTTGTGCTACAACAGCTGGGAGTAACTTACCATGTGTGAGTCATCCTATTGACATCCATTTAAAACTACTCATGAGTAACTCAACAACAATAGGCCTTCAGATTAAACAGAAGATGCTCTTTGGTTCAATTACACAACTAATTAAACAGTAAGAAAGTGATAAGACCAACATCCATCACTTTTAGACTAGCATAACCAGACACATACAGTTAATTGTAATGAACAGTATGACCTCATGACATTACAAAGATTACATTTTTGTTAATCAGAAGCAAAATCGTAGCGATATCTCCCATTAATTTTAAGACACGTGTCTTAACATGATTACTTTTGCAGGAGCTCAGCTTCCCCGGCAAGGCCAGCATTCTCAGAAAAGCAGACTTTCATCAGAATGAAAGCTGAATTTTCCAAAAGCATTTAGTGCTTAACACTGCCCCTGCATGGTACGTGTGGCAGTGCTTTCAAAAGAGCTCAGAATTTAACATAATGAGGAAAACATTTGCAAACGCTCAGCTATTTTGAAAATCCTGGCCATGAGAGAAAGTTTTCAGAAGTGCCTAAGACATTGTTTCAGAAATGAAAACATGCTCTCAGATACACAAACAGATCACTGTTAATAAACAAATCAGGACTTACCAGCACAATACATTGTCTGCATGTGCACTGCTAGCTTCTTCTTGCCTAAGGTGCTATTATTCAATATTGACCACCAGAGCATTTAGGATAGCATAAGCACCTCAGTAATCCATTCATTGACTGATAAAGACTGCATATAAAAATCACAAGACATGTTCAAACACACATACGCATCCAGCTTCTATAGAAAGTAGTAATATAGATGTTTATGAAAACAGAAACAGGCCCTTCATCTGCAGGCTCTTTAGAACTTTAAAGCAATTTTAAAATGTGACTCTAAAGGACTTTTGACCCATAGAAGGTGTGTTGTTTTAAATCTCCCACAAGCATGTATTTAGTAGACAAGGGTAAATAGTAAATAATTAAAAACTTCTAACTATTCACTATTCTCTGTTCAGGTATTGTCTACAAGGAATTACGTTCTCCAAAGCAGGCAAAGGTATTTGCGGATGTGTTCCATGAATCATTTTTTAAACTTGAGCCCATTCAGCAATAGTTCACTGCAAATATTCAGAAATAAAGATATGTCATTTAGTTAGATAAATTACAGGATACTGATTCTTTTTGCCTGAATGGGTCACTTTGATAACTAAGCGGCAACAGGAAGACTCTCAAATTGCAAGCTGAGTGTAAAATTAGTCTTTTGGAACTACAGATGCAATTAGAAACTTGCTGCAAGTGATGTTTGTGTACATGTATATTCCAGTAACTGGCCTGTATATGCACACTCACATGCCTTCAGTACTAGCTCTTTGGTTGGTGTAAATCAGCATACCTCTGCTGACAGCTGAGATTCTGACCCATATGTTTAAACCCACTTTTCAGAGCTATGTATGTAAATCAAGTCAGCTTGTATTTGCATCTTCCTCAAAACGCTCTAAGGAGTGCATTGCAGGTTTTTATGGCTGGTGGGCAGTGTGCAGCGCAGCAAGTAGATCCACGTGTGTCTTTATGGCAGTCTTCCCAGTAAAGCAATAAAGTAATAATTACAGTTATTCCCAGATATCTTGTTCTAGCTCTTAGCCCAGCTCTAGCCAGCTTCTCTGCCTGAGAAGACCACTGCTTCAGGGTAAACACAACTGATGTATTTTTTTAAAGGATACTATGTGGGATACCCACACCATGTTAAACCTCACTGTCTCTTGATCGACTTCCTAATTATCTAGAAGAGATTGGTGTAAGCTGCCTCCTTCACATCTGATTCTGATTTTGCTCATGCTCAAGCAGGAACTGCTAAGAATACATCAAAGTTTCAAAGTTGAAAATGGGTGTAAGTAAAGATCACAATCTCTTCTTTGAAAACTTAGTAGAGATCTAGATCAGCCGGTACTCTGCCAGGGCATCAGTCGGTTTGAAAATGATGATAATGCAGCTTTAGTAAGCTGCACTTCTGTCTGTTTTTCTTTCCTTTAATGGAGGCAGCACTCTACTGCAAGCCACACATGATAGTGTAGACTGAGTCCCTGGTTGTCTTACCGTATTCGTCCATCAACTGCTGTGCCATCTGGAAATGCCGCTTTACCTTTTAGAGCTTACTCATCCATGAGATGTATTTATTAATATTTATCTCCCTTGAGAACTTCCATATGACTTAGTCTTCTCAAACTCTCTGAGACCCGTAAGAACCAGCAAAGAAGAATCCAGTATCATTGCCATTGTTCCAGCATGCTAGTGTTTGTTTACATGGTAAAAAGTTATCAGGGTGGCATGCTGATAAAAACTGGCACAAAGCATTTCAATTAAGCTGTTTTGAAATGTTGAAAACATAGTGCATCCTTATGTTACCTGCAATACAATCTCCACCATAAATTACAGTTCTGTGTTTGATATCTGGTAACATGCATGTCTTGGTAGGAGACACTTTGAAACACTGGTGTGTGTTGAATATTTTGACGAAAGCTCCCATGCAGTTCCTTGCTCAGCTGGCTGCATATCCTATGTATTAAGCTGTATCACTAGGAAACTTACTTACTCAATAGAAAATAAACCACTTTCTCTCAACCAAAAGCAGGCACCACAGCCTGTCAAATGAATAACATTTCTGAATAAGGGAGAGGCTTCTTGCTTGTAAAAGCATATCCAAGCAATGTGGGCAGATCTAACTTCAGTCCTAGGTGGTTTTCAAAATTTGGCCATGGGAGGAATTTGCACCTGCAATTTAAATACAAGAGTAAATCAGAAAAATTGCTCCTGTGTGTGTGTAATTGCAGGGACAACTAAAGTAAGTAGAGAAAGAGGTGTATAGACAGCTGTTCATAACTCAGGTATTCATCCCTCAAAGCCCCTTGAAAAGCATAACCCTAGCAGGACTTTCTGAAAATAACATGTTGTTCCTTAAGATATTCCAAACTATACTGCCTAGCATTCAACCCATAAGGTGAAGGCAGGTTTGAGTGTTGCTTTTCTAAGACAGAAATATTGTACCTGGGAAATATGTGGTAATGCATGTGACATTTGGTGAAAGTCAGTCTTTTCTGAAAGCAAGAATTGGAGCTCCTGGGAGAAGTCCACTCTATCAAGAATCATTTAGCTGTAACCAGAGAGACAAACTCTGTGAGATGGAGAGAAGCAACTCAGGGCAAGTCCAGACTCACTCGATGGTAAAATTGTAATGAGGATCTCCAAGCCCTGAGTGATCTTTTTTCCAGCAGGTCTTCATTTTAGAACTGTGGAGCTAGTTACGGGATTTCATGTCTCTAAAAGAAGTTGCAAAATAATTAAGTATGAAAACCTTAATGTCTAATCAGCTACCTCAAGGGATAAAGGGTTTTACCAATAACACAGAGGATAAAATCCTTTCTGGAGGTCTCTTGCCAGGCTTATTCATTCTGTTGGCCTTATTTACCTCTCTGTTCCTCTAGTTTATGCTTCAGTCAGTGAAGTTACTCCAACATAAAACTTGACTTAGGCGTGAATCAACTCTTACAGTTCCATAATGCTTTCAATTCATTTGTGGCTGGTAAATCTTGTTGTGGCTGTCTCACTATTGATTTTGCTCAAACATTTCTTTTTAATTGATTTGAACTACATATATATTTTACAGCAATTAAGGAAACAAGAATTGAGTATCTAGCAGTGCAACATAGTGTGTGGATCTCTGATAATTAGGATGACAGTTTATGTGATATATTTCTTTTTATTTTTTTACTAGTGTGTATAAATTAATAGCCACTGCAGATCTGCTTCTACTGTGATGGATATAAGAAACTGTAATGATCTAATAATTCTCATGCTGCAGGCCAACCAGGTATAGCTGCTGCAAATTTATTTAACTAAAATTATATAGACAGGACCTGAGAATTATTGATGCTGGGCACCCACAACTCCTACTGAAATCCACAGAAGCTAAGGATGCTCATCACTTCTGAAAGTAGGACAGTAATGTATTCATGTCAGGCTTTGTATATACAAGCCATCCTGTGAACAGCAGCACTAATTAGGTCTGATTTCAGGAAGACTGTGTTCAGACTTGCCTGACCTGCGATAATTCCCAGTCCTTCCACCATGGCCCTCTCTCACCTCTATAACCTCAGTTCCCCTCGCACTGTTCCTAAAGACCCTTCAGCCCATGCTCCTCCTCTTCCTCCATCTGCCTCCTGCCCTGTTCCCTCCTTAATATTTCCCGCTTCTTCCACACGTACCCTTGGGCACCATACACCTACCTCTTGCCTCCTTTCCAGTTCTCTTCCACACCAAGTGAAAAAAAGCTTGATTCATTATTCTCTGATGGGCTTCAAGTTGTTTGGCTATGTTGGCTGGCCAGCTGGCAGGCAAAACAGAGCAGGTAATTGTTTAATTCACATTGAAACCCTCCCCTCATTGGGAGTACTAATTTAGCTCTTTTCCCTGTCTAGCTGCCAGTTTTCATGAAACCTGGAGGAACATAATATATATCTAAGGCCAATACCTCTCTGTTAAATTCAGCTGAAATAAGCCAATAGAATCAGAAGTTATTTGAGTGAAGGACAGAAAAACAAATGGGCAAAGCAGCACTATTATGCAAGTCTTATTTCCTTAGAGCCAGGCTAATAAAACACGCAGGCAGCTGCTCATTGCATTTTTCTTCTCATAACCTTTCCTGTCTGCTTGGATCCCAGTTCCACAACTTCATCCATATTAGAAGACCAGTGTGCCCATTCAGTATCCTGGTTACACCAGTGCAGCTGCATGCAGCATCACCCATGGACTGTAGACCACAGAAGGCTTCATTTTCAACTTCTTTGGACAAGCATCTTTTCATGACAGTGACAATGCATCATCTACCTTGGGCCTGTTAACAACTTAGAGACCAGATAGCTCATGCAGTAAAAACTTCCATCATCTTCTTGCATGACACTGTGCGAATTACTGAAAATCTAATCCATTAGCAATAACTTTACAGTTTGTCCAGTCTCTTGGTATTATTTCTTTACGATCTACTTACAGTTGCAAAGGATGCGTGGGGTTTTTATTTTTCTTCTTAGATGGCAAACTAAACATTTTTGTCACTTTCTTCTATTAGAAATACTTGATCTTTATTTTCTTCCTCCCAGAAGCTTTTGGAGGTATCCATAGACATGCAGCAAACAGACATAAACTGAGCTGTGACTTTTTCTCTTTGCATGGGAGTTGTGGATGTGAGATTCTGATTCTCAGAATCGCTCGAGCAGTGTTAAAGCCTATGGGAGAAGGCTGGCCAGTCGTAAACATGGGTGTGCTTGTTTGCCTAGGGCAACTGTACTACTATGGTTGGCACACAAGTGCTGGATTTTTTCATGAGTGGTAAAATAGAGTTCATTGGTGGTCCTGTAGCTTTTTCCACAAAAGGAAGGACTTTTGTCCTACTGTAGACACATTCCATATTGAGCAATTTGTGGAAAATTAATGCAATATGGTGTTCTTCACGCCTACAGACTCTGGAAGTTTCTTTTAGCCTTATCCAAAACCAGTTCACTGGAGTGAACTGGGTTTAGACCAGATCTTCCATGGACTAATGCATTCTACCCATGAAAGCAGTTCTAATTCAGTACAAAACTCAGTGACACCATCAGCATATCCTAAACATGGCAAATGTATAAAAAGAGGTGTTTAGTTACCACAAATGGTTCTGATCACAGCTCCACATATCATACTTGAAAGTGATCCCAGTTGTGCACCTCTGAGGAGACACTCTTCTGCACCGACTTGCTGATCCACCAGCCATGATCCAGCCCTTTCCGCTGTGCCTAACAGCACTAGGATGTCACAACACCAACCACCACAGCCAAGCAGCTCACACTAACCCCCAGTGACGCAAAGTCTATGGTACAGAAGAGGCACTGGTGCACAATTAAGACCAAAGTTGTGCTATTGGAGCACAATGGCTTTCCTGCAACCCCTACCTGACTTACCAGCTTTGAGCCTGTTAGCCTGAAGACAGAGAGGGAAAGAGCAGAAGCAACTACTGCTACAAGTTTAAGCTGCTGCCACCATGTCCTTCAGTGCTTTGTCCCTCCCGATTGATCCAGAGCCCACCAGCAATGGCCTGGGACTTTGTCCACAGTCTTCATTCCTCCCAGTTCATGCACTGAAGCATGAAATGGTTAGTTTGTCAAGTCTCCTCAGCAGTGTAGGCTAACCAAATACTGCTGGCACAGAGATGGAAAGAAAATCACTTCCCTGGACAGATTCTCAGCTCATCCATATTTAAAGGAGCCCTTACTCCTCTAAAGAAACTGAGGCAAGCAGATTGGATGGACTTCTTTCCCTGAGCTGTGAGCTGGAGAGGGACTCAAGCAAGGATGGCAGCTGGGAAAGTCATCACCACCCCTTGCATCCTCCATGGGCCCTGGTTTTGAAGAGCAGCCTGCTGCCTGGCTCCGTCCAGCAGTCGCAGCTCGGTCCTGCCATTGTTAAATGCCACCCTAAACAGGGAGGAGAATGGCTGGCGGGGAAGAAAGCATGTCCAATGGCAGGGAGCAATCACTGCACCCGTACCAAGGCCATTGCTACTCCTCAGTGTGGCAGTGTCTCTCCCCAGAGCTGTCTCCCAGGGGATGTCCCGTCTCCACCGCCTGCACAGCCTGCCACTGGCCACATGGCACCAGCCTTGTGGCAGCCCATTTCACCAGGGACAGGTTCAGTCTCACCTTTAACCACAGAGCTGAGGCAGCAATTAAAAGATGCTAGAGTGGAAGGATGTCTTCTTCTGACATAGGTACACCTTTTGCTAGTTGCTGAGGTAATGCAACAACTTCTAGTCTGACCCTGCACACACCCCCACTGTTTCTGACCATCCTGTTCAGCCACATTCCTCTTGGGAGCATACCTAAGCCTTTGGAAGGTGTGAATGTGTGTCTACTAAGCATGGTGAGGGACCTGAGCTGCTTTGCACTTCACGCTTCTTTATGCATCATCTTCCTTCACCAGGTGCCAGGTCAAGTGGTCCCTGTTGCTTGACTCTGCATGGGCTGAAATCTGTCAGTGCTGAAAGTGGAAATGACCAAGCTTTTACACATTCATGAAAGAAGTCCAAGTTTTTCTGTAGAGAGACAGCTCTTCCAGAGGGCAATTCAGAGCACTATTAAATCACTCTTTGGAAAGGTTTTTCTCTCACTTGAAAGACGGCAAGCCTGGGTCTAATTGTGGGCTCCAGGAGAATTTAAAAGCTACAACATCCAAATGGTTATCCAAAATGTATGTTGTCTCAGTCCTCAAAACCTCTGACCATGCTTCCACAGAAAAGAAACCCAGGCCTGAAGCTTAGATGGGAGTCACAGCAAACTCAAAAACGAGAGGTGCCCTATAGACAGTTTAAAGCCAAATCAAGGAGATTAACTTCCTTGAGTTGCCTGAACTAATGTTAATCCCACAGAGTCTGGGACAGATACTGCAAAACACTTATAACAATTTATGTCTGTAAAGATGTGGTCCTGCATAGTGTACCTTTTCCATGTTTTTATTTCCATGCAATCTGAATGAAAAGGGTCTTACATGCTGCAGTTACCTTTTCTGTGGAAAATGTAATAGTAAGAAGCAGATCTGCACAATTATCCTCAGAAAGAATTATGATACAGAAAGCTACACAGGGATTCTTCCCTGTACTTGGGCATCCTGCCTCCTGAACAGCACTGGGTATTGCAAGCATCAGTTAAAGGAACCATGGAAAACACGGTAGTTAATATAGTTGATCCTGTTTCATCCCAGCTATTACTTGAGAAATTTTACACATTAAAGTGAAATAGTATCACTTTACTTACATGTTTGCACACTGCACTATAACTGAATTATAGAGAAGATTTGTGTAATAATCTGAATGTTGCTGGAACCCTTTTTATTTCTCATAGGTGAGTGCCTTCATGGGAGAGGAAGGTACAGGGATCTAATTCCCAGAGCTTCTTCTCCTAACCAACACCAGGTGACATTTGTGACCAAGCACAATGAGAACCATTAAGGAAGGAGGATGACTGCCCAGCTGTGGCAGTCCCTTCAGACAGAGGGAGTATGTAGTAAATGCTGAGCAGTTGTGTACTCTGAATATTTATAAATGACCTTTATGAGTGACAGTGCACATGGTGCTTTGCCATATTTCTGGGTTTTGCCTTTGCCTGCCTACTCCCCAGATCTGTCTGTAATTAGCTGGGCTGCCCTGCAATGAGGGGATAATTTTGGGACCTTCAAGCACCAGGCATGGTCTCCTTCTCCCCTGCCTGTGAGGGTGAAGGCCTGATGATGCTTCTCTCGTCTTGGAATGGAGGCCTTCTGTACATGGGTGTTGGCTCTGATACACGCTGCACCACATTCCTACCTCTTCCCCCCCCAAGCTTTTCCCCACTGCAATTCCTTTTGATTAAGATGATTGTCTCATACCTCCAGAATAAATGCTACAGAGTAGGCTTCAGCTTAAAAGATTTTATTAGAATAGTCATACCTTTACTAAAATAGTCCACCTACTAATTCCCCAGCCTGGAGATCATACACATATTCTTTAATGTGAACAATAATACGAAAGCATCCCTCCCATTAGCCTAGCCGCAGCCAAAGTATACCAAATGTATAAAGAAAGATGGCATAAACTGCTAGGCTTTGCAAAAACAAATCCTTAGGGGAGATTTAATCACTAAATGCACTGAAGCTGCATCTGAACAAAAATAACAATCCACTGGATACAGACCAGAAGAAGGAAAAATTAACAGTCCATTTAACTAATAGTAACAGAAACAATACATACCGTGTGGGACTGGAGAGCTTTCATTGTGTGATATAAAAATGCATCTTATTCTTTCTGCTTACATTCAGTCCTTGGTGAGACTACTTGTCTGTCCCCTCCCCTCTCCTTCTAAGATTCTCACAAATGGACCATTTTTATCTCGATTTTACTAACTCATTTTGTTTCTGGAAGAAGAGACAGCTCTGTCAGTTGTTGTGCCTCTTCAGTACTCAACAACAAGCAGAGGGCCTGGAAAATGTACATTATGGAATGAGTTAACCATTTATAATATTTAGAAAGTGAATTCCCTTCCCAGTTCTATAAACAAATACGAAAGGCTGCTAAGCCAGAAAGAAATCACGTCCTACCACTGAAAACAGCAATGAAAAAATGCCAGTAGTTAACTTTAACTCCCAGCTGCTGTAACAACCAGTGGGTGAAGACTGATTCTTTTGTACTGCAAAGAACCTGGTTAAGATTTTTTTTCTCTCAACCTTCTCAGCACAAGAATATAAAGAACGCTGTTCTTTGTAACAACGCTGCAATTTGGTCCTTCAGTGTGACTATTAAATACACCTATGTGAAACACTAGGCTTCAGCTTGCAGAAGTTGGTAGGATTTTTCTTTTTTTAGTGTTTGTGGGAGTTTCGGAGGAATCCCCAAATCTCATAGAGCTAAGCACTGGTAAAGCAACTGTGCTCTGGCTAGCTTTGGCATCAAATTTATGAAACAGAAGCTGGGGTTGGATTCACTCCAAACCTGCAGTTTCCCCAGGATTCCTTTCTGTTGAGCCCTGTTTGCTAAACGCAGAACTCAAAGTGGACCAAATGCTTCTTGCAGCCCTGGGGACCCCTTGGCCAGTAGACAGGGGAGCACAGCCGCCTCCTCTCTCCCAGCCAAAGTGTCAGGATTGGATGCAGATGCACTGCACCGCCTTCCAAGTGCGTGCACTAGCTTAAGAGTCAGTGAGGTAAAATTAAAAGTCAGCACAATGCAGACCTGAAGTAAGGTCATGCTTTACTCGTGTGGCTGGTGTGAAGGCTACCAGGCAGGAGGAAAAAAGGGGTGAAGTCAGGCTATGGCTACTGAATAAATAGGTCTTTCCTGCAGGGACAGCAGCCTGAAAGGTGGCTCAGTCACAAGCTCTATAGCAAATTCCAGTTCCCTAAGGAAACTTATGTATGATCAAAGCACTCTTCAAACACTGGGCCAAATTTTCAGCCAGTAGAGTTGTTGCTGCATAACAATAGTAAGCCAATAGAGCTTAAGCCAGCAGAGTTTAAGCCAGTAGAGTTGTTGCTGCTTAACATCAGTATCAATTTGGCCCGATGCAATTTGGCTAAATGTGCTGAAATTATGGCAAAATATGTAAATGAGGTATGATTTTAGCCTCTTAGCTCTCCTTTTCAGGGGTTTGCAATTTCCCTTTTGGCTCCTGCTCCCCATTTAATTATGCCAGCCTCTAAAATGCATTCTCAATGGCAAGCCAAGATTTTGAGTAATTGCAATGAATGAAGGATTTCTTGTTCTGACACACACATTAGCTAATTTTCCTTGGGTTCTGATACTAGCTCTCAAATTCCACCACCCCCATGTCTCTGGGCTGAGGTTTTGTTTTTTTTCTCTTCTTGTTCCCAATTGCAAAGCAGACATCTGGCAGCTCTCTGGTGGCAATAGCTGATACACTCACTCTGTTCACTGCGCTTTACCCATTTCTCTGTGGGAGGTAGAAAAAGAGGCAAAAGGAGACATGGTTTCAGATTCAATCCCTTATTTTTATCCTATGTAATTCCATAGGGGGTTGTTTTCCTCCTCCTATCACCCTCAGGGTTGTGTTATTATCACTGAAAGACCCAACCAGCGAGAAAGGCTTCCCTGTCTGTAAAATCAGGGAAATTCTTTCTGGTTTCTCCTTTTGCAAACAGCATTTGTTTCTTTTCCTTCTAAGATGCATATGAGCTCCTCCTTCTTTCTCAGCCCCAGAGGCAAGGGGCACCTGAGCTGGGGCAGGGGGTGCTCCATTCAGCACTGCCACCTGGCCTGCCTAATGCTTGCTGCCTTGGAGATCACAGCAATCAAAGGAGTAATGTGGAGAGCACCTGCCACACTGTTTTTCTCTGGGAAGAGTCCCCAAGAGGAGTATTGACATGTGGAAGGGGAGGGGAGATGGGAAGCAGCACGTGACCTATCTGCCATAATTTGCCCTGTTTGTCCCTTGAGTTCTGAAAGGAGAATATAACAGAGCCCTCCATGACCTCAAGCTTTCACCTTAATATTTAATCATGATTTAGATTACTGTGATGTTGATTAAGACTGAGTAAATATCTTCTACACATAAATGATTTCACTGTAAATCAACAGCTATGTTTTTTCCCAGTAATGATCATCATTAGCCTGGAATGTTTCTCATGCCTATAATATTTTAATAGATTGAAATTATTTTTATTGCGAAATAATCCCCACATGCAGCCATGTAATTCTGAATATTAATTCATTCCTATTCTCATATCCATGACAATCTTTCCTGAAGTCCTTTAGGCTGATATAAGAATGATCAGATTTTGTTCTTATGCAAACTAGAGAGTCTTCTATTCTTCCACACAGATGCTGGTGCAAATTAATTGTCAAGTTGTTTGACGTGGTCTGTGGAAGGGCCTAACTCCATGTGACACTTTCTTTGTTTTCCATGAAAAAAGGCATGCCTGGTAGTCTTGAAACAATTTTGATAGTTGATTCCAACTGTGCAGACTTGTACGTATAGTCGACAGATATCTCTATCATGTTTTCATCCTACCGTATTTACCATATTGTCTTTAATCCAGATCAGTGACATTGCAAGAAATGGTTTCCTGATATTTAAGAAAAATTAGAATTAGTGAATGTCACTATGAAGCAGACTTATGTCTCTGCAAGAATAACAACTATGCTGTGCCAGCCTCAGATAACATTTTCAAGTAATTTTCTGAATAATATTGGTAATTCCACCTCAAAACTGCATTTTTCAATTTCTAAACAAGCCATCATAATGTTTGGAGTTGTCATATGAATATGTATTATAAAGCTTTAGTACCTGAGAATGTCTGAATATATAAATATGAAAAAGAACACAGAAGAAAAATTAAAATGGTTTAAAAATAGGCTCAACTGATTGAAAACTCCAGCTAGAAATTTCTGCACCATATACTCAGAAGCACTGAGCCCGGCATGTTGAGGATGTGCCATTACCCCATATCAGACTGAGACTGTCAGCAGCTCTTAATGTACCTTGTTTAAGGATCCTCTCAGAATATGTAGAACAGGCTTGGTGAGTAGACACAGAAAAAAACCAAAACAATACAAACCAAAACTGCAGCCCACAGTTTTGGCTTCACTGCAAGTGGTAGTAATAATGTGCACTGTTTCCTTTAAGCTCGATCACAGGGCAGGACAGTAAGGGCTTGGGAAGTCTTTAAGTAGAAAACTAAATGTGAAGCAGAAGGGAGACAGTGTAAAAGCAACAACTTAGTGGAAGTGTCTTTTTTCCTAAGAATATTTCTGGTTCAGTTTAAGAACGGCTAGTGCAGGACTTGGGCCAGCTGGAGTACAATTTGTGTCCTGTAGCAGCAGAACTGGTCTGATACCATCCTAAGGGAAGGTCGCTCCCAGCACAGTGGTTTATTTATCCAAATCAGTAGCCCATTAGGACTATTCTAAGTTTCAGAGACAGTTTGTGCTTCAGCTGCTGCTTATTTTTCCTGCTCCCTAGTTCAAATCACTATATGGAAGCCCTTCCTCAATGTGATGCATGTGAGCGGACTGCCCCTTCTGTGTCCAAACTGTAGGCAAGGTTAACTCAGCATGTCTGTCTGATGGGTCACTCCCAGCACACAGGTGGAGTTTAGCCAAAGTTATCATCACAGATGGATGGTGTACACATAGTCATCATCTGTATGATGGACTGCTGTACTTATGCCTTACTTTGTGGCTTCCTACATTATGCTGCCTAAACTTTAACATGTGCAAAGCACTGCTGTCACTCTTAACTCAGAGTGAGCAGTCTCAGCATGTCACACTAATCTTGAGGGAATGGCATTGGCTCATTTTCAGAGTTTCAGATGATTTTAAAATTCCTTTGATGACTTGCACAGTTGGGGAACAAATTGGGGAAAAAGAATTCGTCTCTCCATGTAGGCCTAGGTACCCCATGAGAAGCCTACAACCTTCCCAAAAGTATAGGTTGGAGTCATAGCATCCTCATACTGTAACTGCTGTGCAGCTGAGTCCTGGAGTTTAAAGTTGATTACAGACAGGAGGGGAAGCTCTGTAAGATCATTTTAAAAGCAACTTTCATTCCGTTTTCCTTCAGTATGTCTTTTTAAATGGAGCAGCTCTGTCCCATGGAACTTCTGTCCCCTTCAGCTTTTTTAAAAGTGATCTACTTTATGTTATAGATTTAGCCTGATTTGTTTCTTGCTTGCACAGAAGTTAATCATACTTTTAGTATTGGCTAAGTAAGAAAAAAAGAGACTCAGTGAGAGAGGTTTAAGCACTTATATTTTAGCTCACATCCAGGACAGACTAAGTGCATGTATATGATTGGTTACTGTGGCTCTGCTGATGTGCACTAACTTGTTGAGCTGCAGTAACTTTAGCGTCTGTCTGAGCCCTCAGGGTTTGTCTACACAGAGAAGTGCAACATTGGCCTCAAGGACAGATGCAGTCAGCTTGATATGAAAGTAAGTAAAACCATGGAATTTAGTCTTGTAGGAGAATAGCAGTACACTAAAGATACATAAAGTACCTTTATGCCTTACTATAACATTATCTGTAGGAGAATATGTCAGCACGTCACCACTCTCTGGTATTCGACCAGTACAAATACTGTGCAGAAGACAGGCTTGAAATAATACAGTACACTCACTGTGGTTAAAATTATAACTGTACACATTTCAAATCCTTCCAGTTCTGCAGTGTGTGCCATACAGAAGCGAAAAAAATATTCCACCCAGATTACACACAGGAAAAGTGTGTGGGCTGGGAGGGAAACACACAAATTGTAAAATGTCACAAGAGTCTTGTATGAGAGAGATTAAACCTTTCTGTTCAAGGAAGAAATGGTGTATTAAAAATGTATGAATCTGAACCAAGGGTCACATTGAATTGCTAAGCTTTCTACATTACGTGTTCATTTGGTAATTCATGACAATTAGGTGACTTTAGAAAGGTAGAAAGTAAGACAGTAACATGATAGTCAGCAAACAAGTTTTGCTGGAATTCTTGTAGGAGCTTGATTTGAGACTTGAGACTTATCTGTAATGTATTCAATGTTTTACAGAGGAGCAAGAACACATGAGCCTTGCAGATGTATTGGATAGACAGAGCTAAAATCTAATATGGAATATATATTATATGCTGCATATATGCACAGAATGAGGTCTATGAGGAAATTCTTTGTGGTGGAGGGACAGTGTGGCTCCTGGAACAGATAATAGATTGCAGACCATTTCTTTTTACATGATTTAGAAGTATTGCCAATATCTGTCATAACATCATCTGCTGTGTGAAATGAGTTGGTAAAATGTGTAGGGCACACTCTTTTTGTCCTCTGAAGAACTTACGAGGTCTGAACTTCAGTGCAGACGAGGTTCCTGCAGAGATTGGGTTGACACTGTTAAATGCAAAATGACAGCCACTGTTATAGGACAAATGGCTATCCTTCATATATAATGCATGACTTTATGCTGTTACATTTCCTTTTAACCTCCATGGTGTATTTACGTGTTAGAGTCTATGAAGTTTATGCAGCAAGGTTTTGGTAACAAGAGGGATGCAGGGTTGCTTCTGTGTGAAGACACCAGAAGCTACCCCCTTGTTGGACAGCTGGCTCCCCCCAGTTCCAGCTGGCTCCAAGACAGATCCACCACTGGCCAAAGTTGGGCCTGACAGCAACATTGATATCACCTCTGTGACAACATATTTAAGGAAGCGTAAAAAAAGAGTAAAAAAAGCTGTGCAACAGCAACTGTGAGAAAGGAGTGAGAAAATGCAAGAGAAACAGCCCTGCAGACACCAAGATCAGTGCAGAGGAAGGGGAGGAGAAAGAGTAGTGTTAAAGGACAGATTCTCCCATTACTTTATCTTCTTTTATATTAGATGATTCAAAAACAACTAAACCATCTCAAACTGTAAAATGCCATTCAGTGTAACAGAAACAGTAGGGTCTGGCTTTACACAACTAGCTCTGTAAAGAAAAACCTTTTTCTGACACAGACTTGACAATCTTTTAGTACCAATTTTTTTTAAAAGCACAAGCACCGAAGTGCTGATTTAGTTTTGTTATTAGATTTCATAATCACAAAGTGCCCTCTAATTTTTCTGTATCAATATATGCATCATTACTAGAAGAATGCAGATTGATCCCAAAAAAACAGTCAACATAAAGCACAGCAGCATAAGGACACACTATGGGAGGCTGTTCCTGGGTCAGTGGATGAACAAGTGCTTTGTGCTGATTATGCAGCTCCACACATGGATTGAATGAATGGAGTGGAGATTTTCCAGAAAGAGGTATAGCATATAGAAATAGATATCTGTTGGGCTTTTTTCAAGGATGAGAACAGCTACAACAGGAAACAGCATCTGATTGGTACACCAGTATGGAGCAAGCAGTCCCTTTTCAGGCCTTCTATTACTTGGAGAAATATTGGAAAGGGTGTTACATTACTAGGTTTTACCTTTTACTGTGATAAAGAAGTACCTAATATTTGCAATGACGTATCTGCTGACTTTGAGGCTTTTCTAATTCCAGCTTACTTTAAGTGTATCAAAGACCGTCCATTAACTAGATACAACCTCTAAACCCCAGCTTAGCAAAAGAGAGGTGGCCTGCCATTTCCTTTTCCCTGTAGCCTGGGACACTGTCTAGAGTCAAAGCTACTCAGGATATGGACCTATCCTCAGCAAGTGACAATGACTCCAGTCATCCCTTCTAAGTAACTTCTCTTTGCCTTTAATATGCCCTCAGTATTTCCTCTGTAAGAAAAGCTGTAGAGAAGGTGTTGGTGATGGCTATACTGGATGTCATTCTTGCACCATCTAAGTGGCAAAAAGAGATGCTCTGAGGTTTCTGCAAAATTAGCTCAGTTATCCCACAAGCTATCCCAGCACCTACTGGAAATGAGATCCAAGATGGCCAACAGCCCGTGTTACCCTCACTTAACGTATTGAACCAACTATAATTCATATTAGGATAACTGACAATTCATATTAGGATAACTGACATCATACACACTCATAACCTGTGTCAAACATGCAGTAAAATGCAATCACATCATGAGTTTCAGCGTTCATGAGGGAGAATGCATTTTATCTTACCTTTGAAGTAACCATTCAAGTAATCACCTATCACAACTTGTTGGTGCACAGTAGACACAGTAACTCAACATCGTATCTGAACCATGTGTTAGGTCCAATATATTTGTTGCTATGTGCAGATATATATGAAATTTATTTTATTTCCTCTTACACTAGTTTTACATCTATGTACGTCAATTGAGCTCAGTTCTTGCTAACGTAAGTGAAAGAAGAGCCAACTCCATAGGTAAGAGTAACCTGTAGATTTTAAAAGTGCAGTTTAACCAAACACTTTTGGGGTAAACTACCTCTCTGGTAGATTAAAGACACGTGTGCTACATTAGGGTGCATAAAATTGTTGTCTCTATTTTTATTTATTTTTTATTACAAATGCTATGTCATTTATTTTAATAAAAAAAAATGTAATTCATGCATTAGTGATGCATGTCCAACAATGACAATACACATGGCAGAGCAGGGTACTTCCATTGTACAATTGCTTTCACTTGAGAGATTTCATAAAATACAAATTTATACAATATGTAGAGTGATGAATCACCAAATAAGGTCATGTACAATTAGATGCAATAAATTATATGAAACATGCAGGCCTCTGGAGTGGGATCCAGAATTCTGAATTAGGAGCTTTCTGCTCCATACATACTGCTGAGGGAGACAGAATCTCCTTGAGAGGACAATCTGAGCATATCATAATTTGAGCAAGCAATTACAAAATTAGTGTGCCTGAAACTTCACCCAATCTAGAAGCAGATGCCAGAATCAAGGCTGCATTCCTCTCCGCATGTTGCAACTCAGAGGCTGGCTTTAGTGTATGGGTAAAAATATACTTGGGTTTTAATAAAAGGCAAAGTAAATCAAGAGGGATGAACACACTCTGCCCCTCCCTGTAATTTCTTGTTTCCTACTCCTTATAATAATATGGAAACTTTCTCACCACGATGCATGAGTTTCATTCCAGTGAGGAATGCCTCAGCTATCAAAGAGATAATGTGGTGCTGCACAGAAACAGGGATGCTGTGCTTTCACCAAGGAGAACACTCTGCTGTTTGCAGCATCCTCTCTCATGACTAAAAGACTGGATGACAACAATCAGCATTTCTCCTTCTTTCTTTGGATACACAGTAGTGGGAAATGACATGTGAGCTTTCCTAGGCTGTGACGATGACTGAACTGAAATATCTCACAAGCTGGCTGACTGCTTTTGTTATCTAATGAGCAGTGGCTGCTCCTTTCTCTCCTGAGACAAACAAATTGATCACATCAGCATTTGGATGAGAATCTGATCGTACTCGTAAGCAGTCACACATATTTGGAGAAGAGCAACTGGGTGGGGTTCTGTGTCATATTAGGCAGAAGCAAGAAACTCAGTTATATTCAGAGCGGCAAAAGGATCTCTGAAGAAGAGCTATGGGCACACCAGGGACTCTGAAATCAAAGAAGGATGTGCTCTGGGCTGAACAGCATTTGGAAGAGGGTATATATGGACCCCAGGTTTATACTTTCATGGCAGAGTTCCACCCAAGTTCTAGTTTAGCTATCAAAGCCCTTCATGCTATCATCTTGACACAAATAACTGGATCTTCAAATTAGGATGAACTACGGTTGAATCACGGATTTTTGCAGGTGTTTGGTGTGTTTCCAGATGTTTGATCTTTAAAAGTAAGACTAAAAAAAGCTAAGATGAGAATATGACATGTTCATGTTAGATTTTTATTTTATAATCATGCTCAAACCTACCAGAAACTCTAGGGCAGAAGTAATCTTTCATGTCTCGGTGATGTTGTAGTCATTGTCTTTCCGAAATTGTAAGATGTTTATTGATGGATATTCACTGAAGAAAGTGTTTATGTCAAAATAGCCACATATAGGGAAATATTCTGTTTCTTTAAAAAAAAATAAAAAGGAGCAGAAAAGTGTTCTGCACTGACAGAATTCTTCAGATTGTCTGCTCAGTTTTATGCAAACTGTGTGTTATTTTCAGGACCACAGTATTATAAATTTTGCAGTCTTGGAGCAAAATGTTATATACAGAAGAAAATAGAAGTGACATAAATAATCATTAGTAGATTAAAAATAACTTTTCCATGAATACATGGTTTAAAAAAAAAGAGAACACGCAATCACTGGAGCCCTGTTTGTTAATACTTCCTGGCCAGGCATACGTCAAATAACACTTGGAAACAAATTGGCAGAAAACCAAAGCTCCCTGCAAATGAAACAATGAAATTAACACAACCTTGAGTTCATTTTAACTGTGCATGGTTAAAAAAACACCAAAACTCTTTTCTTCAACATGGTTATTCATTCTTCATTGTGTGCTTTTTTTCCCATTTAAAGACAAGCATTTGACAAATCCTTCTCAGCTTGATCTTCTGGGATGACTTAAAATTTTCGAAGATAAACATTTAGATTAATCAGAAGATCCACAGCTCCAAACTAGAACTGCAATATTCAAGCAAGTTATTTTCAGTCAGAGAAATTCTTTTCTAAAGAGTCTCAGAGTCATTATCAGTAGTTTATGACTGGTTCGAATTTCAGTCTTTATGTGTGTTCCTATGCATCTTCAGAACCTTATCACAGCAGATGTAGAAGTCTAAGACTTTCTGTTAATTTTGTGCCATCCCTCTCTATAAGAGCTTCAGAAGATTATTGGGGTATTTTACATCATACGATTACAGGAATTGCCAGAGCTCATTAGAACTTCCAGCCTAATAGGTTTCTCTAAAACTGCCAAAAGTGATTTCCCAAAGAAGTACCTTCAGAGAAAATCAAGGATATGGTTAGACTTCCACTAAATTCTCTCTTGCTTCCCAGAATTTGCAGGGTTCCTGAGTCAGAGCTCGTTTTTTACATCTTCAGAAGACATTTGTCTTCCAGTAGCTAGTTCAATTTTCATTTGACCCAGTGTGAAATGTTAGGTTTCACAGCATCCTGTGGTGAAGAATTTCCACCATGTAATTACCTATTGTGTGTGTAAGATCCACCTCCTCTGATTGTCCTGATTTGCCCTGATTCCTGTTCTAAATCTACAATCTTTTTTGAGAGCAAAAAACTATAGGATCCACCATAGATTTATAAAGCAGTAAAATTCTATTCTCTGTATTCTTTCCTAGTTCTTTCCTAATAATTCCCAACAGTGAGTATGTTTTTTGACCACTAACCTGACACTGTCATTGAACTGCCTGTTATAAACTCAAGATCTCATTCCTGTCTCATTACATTCAGCTCACAGACCATATATTTTATATTTTCTCCATGAATTCATGGGGGAAGGGAGAGCAAGGCAAGGTCCTATGTACATCAGTCTGTATTTATCTCATTAAATTTCATCTGTCATTTTAATCCCCAAGTACAAAGTCCTGTAAAGTACTTCTGCAGTTCTGCACAGGTAGCTCCATCATTACTACCCTCAGCAACTTGGTTTTGTCAGCACACTTTGTCACCTCTCTGTTCACCCTTATCAAATCAAAAAAGTTTCCTAGGTCTGTGGCAGTCAATTGTCATGTGCATCTGCACATCCATGCAGTAACAGGAGAAAAGCTACAGGGACATCAGACCTATGGAGAAGAACAGTGGAACAGCCACAGTTTCAATTACTTGCTTGTGCATTCGTTTGTGTCTAGACTGCAGGAGGCTGATGAGGAAAACAGGAGACAAAATCAATCTTTTGGACAAAGTCATCTCTGAAGCACAGTCCTGTTCATAAAGTAAAATTCCTGCAAGGCACATAAGCTGACTATGTTTTAATGGAGTGCAGACTTTAATCCAGTTTAACTAAGTCACACTTACATGAATTTAGAACCCCTCTAACAGACTTAATGGAAGACATATATCACAAAGTAGCCTGTTTGTTATTACTTTCATAGCAGAGCTATTATAGTGGATTACAGGTGTTGCTACCATGTGTACTTGTCCAGGGTGCATGAGAAATGTGACACCTCAATAGACTGCATTGTTACTAGAAATAGCAAATGGACCCGTAGCAGTCTTCCAGCATGCTTTATTGTGACAGGAGGCAGAAAGGTTCTCCCAATTCCTCACTACTTTTTTATTTATTTACATGTTAATTTATTAACAGACAGGCAGTGCTCAAAAATGCTGTTGTGTTTATCACATTCAAACCTTCCTTGTAGCAAATTTGAGCTATCTTGTAAGCTGTGTGTCTTGGGTCAATAAATTCTGACACTACTGGACATATGGAAACCAGGAAAATCTTTACCAGATACAACTGCTGCCTCCTGCTAACGCATGGCTCCTTGAGCTTCCCAGAGTCAGCACATGTGAACAAAATTAGATAAATGGCATAGAAGATACATGAGCTAAGAAATTCCCAAGCTAAATAAAAGTAGACTTAACACAGAAATAGCACTGTAAAAATGCCTTTGGAAGCAGTGAATAACACACAACCTGGGGATAACAGAGCATGAGGATAGCTGTGGAGGGACGTAAGCAGAAACAGTCATGGCCTGGGTTGATCGGTTTGCACCATGGCCATTTCTAGCACAACCCCAAAGTTGTGGGACTCCCAACTTCTCTCCAAGGAAGAGTAAAAGATTCCAGGGCTACCTAAACTGTTGAGTAACTGCTCAAGGGTAATGTTGGTTTCTGCACACCAATGCAACCTTTCCCTGGCAGCCTGTAGGCTGTATACATTCTGTAGTGCCTCTGCATGCCTGCCATACCAGCTCGTTCTGTTTTCGTATTTTCAGATGGCATCTGATGTGTGGCCTGCCAAAGGCTCATGAAAGATTAATCTGGCCTACAGCAAAGGAAATAACCTTATATTAGTCATTCTTCTCAGTTTTTTTCCATCTGTAGTTTTTGCCCCAAAATAACAACATAATTGAAATGCAAATAGATAAGAAAGGAATTAGTAAAAATACCTATCTTCTTTTAGTTCTCTGAATTTCCAAATTAATGCAAGAACACTGTGTGACTCAGGAAACAACCAGTGACTTTTGATCAGCACGTGTAACGATACTGTACGTCCAATGAAAATTAAGAAGCCACCTCCTGAGGCCACTTTACTTTGCTGCTGGCTGACTGGTTTTAAATCAACAGTACAGTTGTGCACTCTGGGCTACCAAATGCAGTTTAGCACCTAAGCGATGGTAGCAGGCAAAATAGCTTCACTGGAATATGTTCATGAGCAGATTGTCAAAACCTCTTCTGAAACTGCCAGAGCTTTTGTTAACCTTTGTGGATTTTCTGGTAGACAGTTGAAGGTTGTCAGGAGATGCTCAGTGAGGCAAAATTTGAGGGAGCTTCTCTAAACATTGTGGTCTTGGGGGAGATGTGGAATGACAGGTGACTATATGAAATGCCTGGGAGGAATGCTGCCCTCTCTGTCCCCTCCTACAGTACGCGTATTGTTAATAAAAGCTGTCTTCCTTTTGTTGGTGTTCATTGTGGAGAGAAATGCGCTAGTTATTTACTGGAGAAAATGAGATGGCAGTAACAAGCAATGGAACACAGTGTTGTTTTTCATTTTGCATTGATGCCCCTCTACAGAGGCATGCATTTCTCACATAAATCTTCTCAAAGCCTTTATTGTCCTGGCTTCCTGTTACACATCAAGCTGGTGATGGCAGCCCCATGAAATCCCATTAGCATACTGAGAGCAGTGTATTACAGTACCAGGCAATAGAATAAATGCAGAACAATAAGTATAATAGGGAATGCATTACCCCAAAATGAAACAGCAGCTCTGTACTGAGTGCTAGTTCTATGAAGGTGCCTTCTCTGCTGCTTGAAAACAAATAAACAACATTTTCAGGGTTCAGTTTCACTGTCAAGTAAAATCTGCCTAGTTTGAGCCAAGTTAAACAGAGGTACAGGAGGAGCTGGATGCTCAGGTGCAACCGTCTATCTCCCTGTTCATGGACTCTAATTTTAATCTCTTTGTAAGAATGACTTTCAGGCATTAAAAGCTTCGGGGGGTTGTTTGTTTTTTTTTTTTCTACAGATATAACTGGACTCTGCAAACAGCTGAACCTATTTTAGAGTCTTACTCTTTACTTTGCTTTGCTGACGCCAATGGCAGTACATGATGACCACCTTCAGAAGAGAGGCTGTCTTCAAAAGCAGCAGGGTTGATTTTTAGTGTTCTTTCTTGTGAAGCCTGGGCGAGAAGGGAAGTTGCCAGTTTGTAGCTAGGCAAGCAGCAGCCTACTATGGATGAGTAGGAAGACAGCTAGATCATCAACATATGCATCAGTAATGTTGTCAGTTCTCAGGGGCAGGCCCCGTATATGTACTCTCCTTAGGAGGTCATAATGGTCTTGAAGTAAAGGTACATATAGTAGGCAACTGCAAGCTACCTTTGGAAAACTGCAAAACCAGCCAAGATGAGGAACAATCCTGCAGAGAAATTAATGTTTACTTTTTCTTTGGACAGAGATTGTAAAAGCCTCTTCAAAAAAATGGATTCCCACTGTCTGTCAAACACTGGTGTGTTCAAAGGTGGAAAAGCAGCTGTGTTTTTCCAGAATGAAAAGGATGATTAATTTGAAAGGCTTTTAAGAAAAACTGTCAATCATTTTAAAAGAGCAAATCAGACTAGGTATTGGCATATTGTTTCTGATGACAAATCACTTTCTAGTTGTAAATATAGGTCATAATTGTAAAAGTGGAAACAGTAAGTTTTGATTTTTTCATTAATGCCAGATGCAGAGTTTCTGTGTCAGTAACTTAAGATGATACAAAGACATGGAATATAATTTTCTCTCCAAAATAGTTTAATTTCTAAGAGGGGCTGTGGCTTGGCAAGCAGGCCCAAGGGGTCTCTTAGACCAACATATCTCCAGTGAGCTTTGGGTCCTCCTACTGAGCATGGGCTTGCAAAACAGGAGCAAACTTTGAAATGAGAACTTTTCAGTTAAGATTTGTACTAGGACAAACATTTACAAGTTTTGTTGTTTAGCTGAATACAGCTGAAATAATACACTGTCATGGGACTTAGTTAATGTTGTTTTGTATATTTTCCTGTCATCCTGTGTGTAAAATTCAAATACTAAATAAATAAATAAATACATACATACACACACACACACATACATAAATAAATAACACCAAAAAACCACAAACACCACCCCCTCCCAAAAAAAAAAAACCAACCAGCCAAACAAAAAGCAACAACCCACACAACAAAACAACCCAAACCTGGCAGCAAATGCAAGAAAACAGGCAATGTTCTGTGACACCTTTAAGTTTTATCTTTCCAGATATGCTTTAACGTAAGAAAAAAAAGCCAAGTCTTCAGGAATTAGTCCAAAGATGAGGATGAGGGAGGAGTGTAAAACCTGAACATCTCTAGAAGCTTAAAGAAACATTCCATTCAGGAGTTCACACTGAGGCTGGACGAAGGTCTGAAGGTAAGAGATACAAGTGAGAGCTGAAACGCGGAAAAGCATCTAGTCTGTGCTAGTTTCATTTAAGCTTTCAGGCTGCTCCATCTTGTCCCAGAAGAATGACAGTTGCATAATAAGCATGTCAAATAGTGGATATGGACCTTGTTACCTGAGCGTGAAGAGACTTACTAGTATTTCCCATCTTAGCATATCAAAGAAGATGCCCACACAAGTTTTGTATAGAAAGACAGAACCTAGAAAGGGCCATTTTGGGCCCCAAGTATGGGCAAGCATACAAGAGATTTTTAAATCACATAGATCCATAAGATCACTACTTCACTTTTCCCTGCACACCACATGCCAAAGAAAAATTTCTTTCACCTTAAAATAACCTTTTTCATGTGCTATACTGAAGGAGGCTCTTCAGTATAACGGATGAAAAATGAGGTTGAACTACAGGAAGGGAGAATGAGAGCTCAACAGTGTTGCTGCTATAGTCTGCTCCAGAATCCCTAAAACCCCACTTGCTCAGCACCACGTGTTCAGGAAGGTTCAAGACGAGCCATCCTTGCAAACACACTTTCTGTCCCTAACTCCAGAATAAATGTTCAAGAATTCTTAAATATAGAAAACTACAAGACAGGAAACTTCAGCATCTTTCCTGATGATAACTCCTTAACCAAGGAATAATGTTTTTCAAAGAAAACCCCAAGTAGTTCATCAAATATAGAGGTGCTTGTATGTCTACCCAGAGTGTGAGAGAGAATGTGCTAAAAATATCATAGCTAAAAGGCAATTGATAGCACAGCTTCTGAAATTACTACCATTAATTATGTAATTGTTTTTCTCTGTATAATACCATATGCATGCCTTACATATTACGGAGGCCTATGAAACAGAAACTATTTCATGTTCACCTACCTGTTCCAAACTAATGCCCTCGGAAGATCCTCCTTAAACAACTTTGAAGTTGCTTCTGATTCATTCCAGGAATTGCACAAGCAATGTAAGCTGTTGGGTGAAGTTATTCATCCCTTAGCTATGTGGAAGTTCCCCTTTGCCATAGTATGTTCATGGTTTCTAAATTGTTAGTTGTGGTCATTGTGAGATGAGTCCTCCAAATATGCACATGCATGTGAAGAGAGATAGGGATTTTTTCACAGTAATCTCCTAATATTCAGTAGTAATGAACCACATAGAGAGCTGGTTCTGAAAATTCGGTTTCAGTTTAAACTGTCCCCAGAAGTTGAGCAATCCTCAATGTTTAAGTTTCTCCCTTTTAAATTTTTAAAATATGCATAAAAATAGAATTACCAATATGATACATGGCATTTAGCGTTAGAAACCCATTAACAAATATTTTAATAATGTACCTTTATTTCTAGACCTCTGTAAGAAAACCTTATTAAAACAGTAATCCACTCTGTAATACCTTCTGCTAGTGCTAAAATCAAATTGCATGAAAATCATCTCAAAGGTGTGTCTGAGCATAACTTGCTATAAACATGAGCATAGTAATTTTTATGACAGTCTGAGCTTCATTTTTAAATGGCCCATAGAAACTGTCCAACAATTAAGTCATTACTGTTCTGAAATGGATGTGATATTCCAAAGCTTCACTTATTAGATGTCCCGTGTAGTCTTCCTTCTCCTTCAGACCTAATAACAACATGAAATTATCTACTCCTCTCTGGAATAAAGCCAAAAAATAGTCTGCAAGTGATGCTGTTGACTGCAGGCACTGAGGAAATTCCATGCATTTGCCTAAGTCCCTGCTAGTATCCTGGTCAGATCAGGGATCTGCGGTGTAAAGCCCTATTGTACAAAATGCCTCCTATCTCACAGATCATAAGCTAGGGCCCAGAAAAGCCTTTAGGGATCTACAACAGGCTTTAGCTGCATAAATACAAATTGCAGTCCTCAGAAACATCACTCTGCTGTTGCCTAAATGTGGAAAGTTTTCAGCACTTTCCCAAAATGACTGGGAAGCCCTGGCAAGACAGTACCCACAGCACACTTCTGTCTCATATGCAATCCACATGGAGTCCCACAGTCCAGATCTGTCACTGCTGAGTGGCTCAATACAACCCATATTGTGAGACAGCGTCTTCCAGATGGGGTCCTGCAGAAGGCATGGTCTCTGCATTGCCCAAGGAAGGAAGGAAGGAAGAAAGGAAAGAAAAGAAGGAAAAGAAGGAAGTGTCTCTTAAAGGAGAAACAGGTGATTCCCTGCTTTAGTTACTCTTTTTCTTCTCATTTAAGTGTCCCATTTCTTCTAATTTCAGTCAAAGCAAATAGAAAAATATTGTCGAAGATAAAAGTTTTTAGTGTAGTTACAGTTTCAGAAATTTACAGGCCTGTTTCTCACCCAGAAATGTTCAGGCAAGTTGGATTAAGGTTTGAAATGAAACATAAAGCTCTACTAAAGCTCTACTAAAGCCCTGTGCCAAGCCATCACCACTAGCAATATTATCAGTATTGTACTAACATGCCGGAGTTGTTCACCCTGACGTTACACCAGCTAATCGCCCTGTGGTTCTGCTGCCCTGCCATCACCTAATAGTCATTAAAACCCTCTCCAAGATCTGTACAGATCCCCAATAAGATGTACATTTGCCTAGAGGTCTCCCAGCCATTTATTACTCCCATTCCCTATTCCCTGGAAGTGCAACTCTGGAATTACTCCTTTATTCCCAGGAACATATCAAAATAATGTAAGCCCATGCTGCACGATACTTTTTAAGGGAAAGCCACAGGCTAAGATAACACTAGAAAAAATGCTGTTGTTCCTATTCATTGCTTTGTCCTATCTTGTTACTGCAGTCTGATCTTGCAGAGAGACCTCTGGTAGATCTAGTGAGTGAAGCAGAGGAAGGTGATTAAGATTCGCCTTCACTGCGGTTAAAAAAAAACAGGTCGCTTCATTACAGGTTTCTCAGGGGAACAATCAGACCCTCATTGTAAATGAATTATGGTTTCTAAGATACCTCAGTGTTTTGGATAGCAATCCCAAGTAATTAGAAGAAACATACAGCATGTAAGTAAAGCTAATAATTTCATTGGGCGCTTTGTTGAAAAACAAGGCTCTGTGAATTTTGTCTTTCTCTCTGGGCTTTAGTAAAGTGGAAAATACAAGAAAAAAATTTTTTTTTTCCTTTTAATTCCATTCAACTTTCTTTTAACTGAACAGGGAAGAGAGACATAAGGGCCCTATAAAACTCAGTCTTACTAGTTCAACTGCTACAGTGAAATATTTTGCTTTTCAGTGAAAAATTACAACACTAAAAATGGTTGTTAAAGGAATTAAGTCTTATGTGTCTTTCAATTAACATCATTTTTAGCTAAGGCAGCATTTACACTGAAATTTTTTATCTTCATTGTTCAGTTGTTAGCAGCCTTTGACACGTCTTAAGCTTTCCACAAATTTCTGGTTTTGTTTTTGTTTTTAGGAATATACAGGAAATCAGAACAGCAGGCTTTGTGAAAAAACAAAATATATTAATACTTTTGAGTATTTAAATCATAGCGAATGTTTTAGGAAAGGTAGACAAGATATTTCATTTTATTTCTAGAACTATTCTTGATGATCCTACATATTTAAGCTGAGGAAGGCATTACAAATAATCCCTAGACACAGTATACTTAGGTAGTTAAATTTTTTATATATTCATACTTTGTATGAAAGTAAAATCAAGTCATCTGTCTCACTTTCAACTCAGCAGATTAAAATAATCTCTTAGGGTCCTACAGAGAAAGAATTTACAAATACTTCATTAAGCATATTTATATAAAGCTTCACTACCAGCACCTCTGCATCTACAAAGCAGCATCTTTCCACAGCTCAGTTTGGAAGTTTTATTTTCCCTTTATTCAACAGTGGTATCCTCAAAAATAATGAATGTTCCAGTTAGAGCTCCCACAGTTCCTTAAGAATACCACAAGGACTCTATTGCTAATTGAAGAAATAGATAACATGTGTCTTCACTTCAGCAGCTTTTATTTATTTTATGGACATTTTTCATCAACTTTCAGACATTTTCTGTTTGAAATTCTACATAATTTAATGTTTCCCATCTGGAATGTTAATACTCGGCATAAAGAAAAGGAAGTCAAAGGGAAGAAAAAAAAAAAGTAACAACATTTCTTTGCCTCCAGTGTCAGTAGTACCAATTAGCTACACGAATTTTCCATCTGCTTTCACTAAAGAATACGTGAACAGCTGCATCCTACAGGAAGAAAACCTGATGCAGCCAACAGAAACTGTCAAGCACCTGGTCATTTCCCGTCACTCGCTTCACTACTGCTGTAGATACCAAATCACACAGGCTTTGTTTGCAAACTTTGACCAAACTCTACTGAAAAATAATGCTGCTCTTCTGCTTTCTCTTAGTGAAATGTCTTGCCTTGGGTTTATGTTCTACTTTATGTGCACGGGATTTAATAGCATAATGCTATGTGTGGAAATTGATGGGCCTCACTGTCTCCTACACAATAAGTACTCCAGAGTAATGTTGCAAATCAAAGAGAAACTAATGATTTTTTTTACATGGTCTAACTCACTGCTAATTGGTAATATATATGGTATTGTGGTGCTGCCTCTAATCTATTCTTCTTCACCCCTATGTATCATATAGGGGTGATCTATACTACTTCACCCCTATGTATCACAGTATATTATGCAAAATTTCTCATTCCTCAAGTTTAAAAAGACATACTATTTTCTACCCTCCACCTCCCCACCATCCCACACCCTAAAAAAAGAAAGAGAGATTCATAGATATTAGAGCACAGATAACTTCAAAATGTCTGCCTAGCTGACTTACACAACTGAAAATACTGAAGTTTTCAGATATTTCGCATGAAGCACAAAGTTTCTTGCAAGATGTCCAGACCTTTTGCAGCTGTCTCCTGC
>NW_009917740.1:0-11174 GCF_000696875.1 Nestor notabilis | reverse complement strand
GAAAATGTTGAGACAATACCTTTCTCCTTGCTCATTCTTGAAGCAATCTTCTTACTCATATGGTATTGTTCAGCTCTCTGGCTGAATCAGTGGAAGGCTTATGAAGAGGTAAGACCATCTGTGGTGTTAGGCTGAGAGTGAGAATGCTTTCTGGAACTGTCAGGGAAATTAGGAGATTTCTAATCTTTTCAAACCGAAGGATTGTGAACTCTATAATTTTGACCTTGCTTGTGAAATAACTAATTTTGAAAGAAACAGATCATTTGAAAGTAACAGTAGTTTTCAGAATGTAAACTTATGCTCAACATCTTCACAAACAGCAACTGAAAGTCACACCTTCATATACAGTTTGAGGTGTGACGCATATATATTCATATAGTTTCAGTGCTGCATCTCTGGTCAGGAGTTTTACTTGGCTGTAAAAACTGTCCCATAGAATGCCTGTTGGTGGTACCATGGCTGTGATCTGCAGAGCTGTGAATGCAACACTGCCTCTTCCATATTACTCTGGGTTTTAGACTCTATAATCTTTCTAGTTCCAAATGCCCAATAAATTGCCTTTCTCCTCAGTTTCCACAGTAATCATCTTCAAAAACAACTGCTGCAAAGGAGATTTCATATGGTACGCGCATGCATGCACTATGAGAGTGAAGTCAGGTACATGCTTAGAAGTACGGAGGATGCTTGAGCAAGCCTTCCCTTGTGCTCTCTGTGGTAAAGACTTGTTCTGTGTTGCCTTCCCTTGTCCTCAGCAAACACAGGCTCACAGAGAAAGCAGCTAGCAGGGAAGCAAATGTCTGTATGGGAGCCTGGGCAGACTTAGAGAGATGGTCTTATATGACTTATGCTGGCATAACCACATCTTTGTAACCTAATATTTCTGTTAGGTCAGATCACCTCACCTGTGAGCCACAGCAACAACAGCCTCTTTGTGTCATTTGATTGGGAAAGACAGGTTTTCTGACTCAATAGCATTGTTGCTCCTCATTTCTACACAAATATTTGTGAACCTCCTGCATTACTAGCAGAGGGAATTGAAATACAGGGGCCAGAGCTTTAAACACCAAGTGTCTTAGCTAATTGCAGGTGTTCATCTTGTGAAACACACAGCAGAAGTGTTTTGTGACACTTCATAAACTATGGGTGAACCATTTCATCTCACTCCTGTGTTCAACCTGTCCCTGCAGCACCTGCCCCCTGGTTTTTTCCTTTCACATTTGACAGCAAAGCCATTTTTTTGATCACAGCCCAAGAAGCTAAAAAAAACTTACTTGGACTCTTTGATTTATGAGCTCATAAGTAAAACTGAATAGGGATCTTGAAATGTGAAATGCATATGATTGGCATTCAGCAAACAAAAGTTGTGATGGTGATTATTAAAATCCAGACCTCACAAGACCCCTCCCATATAAAAGACAGTTCTTTATGAGTTCTTTTATGGCACCTTTTTCTAGTACTCACAATACCCAAACATCTGTATCCATGAAATAGCACTGACTTTTTAGTATAAATATCTCTACCTTTTAAAGATAGTATCTGAGATACTTTAGATAATGCTTGTTAATGAAGAAAAGACTATGACTAATTTTTGGATCCTGAATCATTAGGTTATTGTGTTATGAGAGATTTTTTTAATCACAATGTAGAGGTATGTTTTACAAGTATTTTCTCTCTTCATAATGCATTCTGTTGAGCATGTATCTCTGTTATGTTTTTCTTTTGTAGGCAATTACCCCTCACAATAGCATACCCTGACAAAATTACACTTTAGATCTGAGAGCTGAAAATCATAGTAGGAGATTCTATAATTAGTTTTCAGAGATAAAATAAAATATCCATAAATCAAAGATTAAGCTGCAACAGATACTATTCTTCATTATTGGAGCTATTTATGCAAGGCTTATTCTTGACTCCTATTCAACACCTGCCACACTTGCTCTAGCTGTATACAGGCTCCAGTTTCAAAAGATTTATAATAGGTGTGCCATTGTCTATAAAACCAGATCCAGATATTCAGCTTTTGAAAATCTGCACCTATTCAGTAAGTACCCAGCTCTAGCTTATCCTCCATAAACACATCCCAATCACCTAGACATTATTAGTCTCCCACAACAGTGCAACTCTCTTTTTAAGACTCTTTTATGATGACAGAAATCTATGATAAGGGCTCCTAGTACATCAAGCTTTATCATTATCACCACTGCTATTACAGTATCACTCTACCACACACAAATAAACCTGCTTTGAAAATTGTTTTAGATTGCACAAAATATCCATTAGACAGGCACATGCAGTATGTCATATACCTACATTGGTTAGCAAGAAAGGATGGGGTGTCATGGCAAATGAAGCCCTTTTTTTTGGATGAGGGTCTGTCCCATTGAATCATTTGTGATTGACTCACTGGATGAACCAAATGCTGCAAAGCAGAGAATTATGTCAGATAAAAACCGTGAACAATAATTCAGTTAAAAACTGAAATAGAGAAAAGGTGTATTACCCTGTATTGCTTTACTCAGAAAGCAGAAGCCTTGTCAACCTGTGATGTAAATTTATTTTTATTTCTTTTGATTTAAAAGTCCACCCATTTCACAGTCTTAATTTCTGCACATTTTGTCATGTAAGAAAGATTCATAATATCAAACATCAATCAGTGTATATATCTAGATACAAGGCAAATATCTTTTAATTCCAAAATGGCCACTATACAAATATGTATACAAATATATATGATCAGTCATCAATTGCTTTGGTGCTTCACATCAGGCGTAGGACTCTCCTGACTAGGTGGTGTACTAAGAGGGAAATATTTAATGCTTTTCATACGAAATAGAATGCCTTTCATTTAATCCATGTGGTTGCTGTCAGGCTTAAGGCTAGATCCAGCAATAACGCTCCCTCAGGGAGAGAAGAAGCGCTGCAATGGAAGGTTGTGTTATTTGTGTATTTGCTCAGCCAGCGATGTACCATACGCTATCTGCTGATATGGTATGCAACATTTATCCCTTTTAGTCACCATGGAACATGAGAGAGAGAAGGTAAGCAGGAGAAAGAGAGAGCAAAGTAATGAAAATAAGAGGGAGAAGAGTAAGAAAAGGAGGAGATGATGGTTGTTCCAAGTGCAAGAGGAGCGCTGGTGACGATGGAAAAAGCAACTTACTAGCAGCAGTCAGTTATCAGGAGCTCTACTGGGGAGACAGAAAGTGCAGCTTGAAGGCATTGGTGTGAAACACATTGGCTGTGGTGTCAGTTTTGATGTGGTTCTGTCTCTAGCTGCTACTGTAGTTGCTCGCGCTGCTCACATCTATCACTCCCACAAGCCTGAAGAAGGCAAGCTTGCAGTACCATTGGGTAGGTGTAAAAAAATAGCCAGAGAACCAGTGGGCTGAGAGGGGGAAAGAAATTATTGCCTGTGAGGACATGTTGAGCCTGTCCCACTAGCACGCAACCATTTAAATCACGGTTTAAGCCTCCTCGAACACCCCAGCAGTAATGTGCCGCACTGCACTGCGCTGTGCTGTGCTGGTGCTGTGCAAGGTTTCTTGGCTATACAGGTTTGTGCCAGATACTGTGCCAGAAAGTGCACGATTTTGGATGGGAGAATTTGTGCTAGTTCTGTGAGTAAAGCTTTATACTGGAGACTTCACAGCTTCATCATATAGATTTCTTAAAGAAGAAGCTGTAAAGATGGCACTCAGTGACTAATTTAAAACACCATAAACCAAGAGAAAGTGAAAAGATATTCAGTGGAAGTCAAACACATTCATGTCAATCAACCAGCAATATCTTACTGTTTATTCTAGATGAATTACTTTCATCTAGAATAAATAAGACTTGTTTAGGGCTTCATAGATTTTTTTTTCTTTTTCAGAGATAATAACTATTATATAGGCAGAATCATTGCTATAAATGAATTCCTTGTTCTATTTGTTAAAACAGTGGGGCCTAAGGTATGCCTTACTAGCTATGGGTAAATGACAAAGACTAAAAAGAAGTCAAGTTAATTAAAAAGAGATGTGAACATGAATCAATTGTTTTCCATGGTTGCCATTTTTTCTTATAACCCTTTTTGCTCTTTCTTGATGCAGTCATGTAAAAAATAATGCTGTTTCTTGCATTAGTCTTCCAAACTCTTTTCAAGCCTACTGTGCACTCCAACCTTTAACAATAACCACTTAAACAAAATGCACTGTTCCACTGGATTTACTGTGAGCCTTTTAAGAGATTCTTCTGGTCAACAAACTCACTTGAAAGCTTGACAATCTATCCTTTTTTTTAAATTGAAGAGGAGCTAATTTAAAATCACCATATAAATCAAATGTAGAAAATTAAAGCAGCAAATCAACAGAGAAAAGGTGAACAGAATTATATGGCCAGTGATTTAACTGGTATCATCTCTTCTGATCATGCATACGTTATGTAAACTTCGTCCTCCTTCCTGCTGGTATTTCTAGGATCACTAGGAGTGCAATTGCTATTTAATATACATGGTATGGGTAAAAATAACCTTAAAATATTTTCCCATAAATGCCTGCATTTGAGTTCATATCCCTGTGGTGAAATAACTCGGTATAAGCTGTATGTCTAAACTGGTTTCCATGTAGCGTGATTTCTGATGCGATCACTTAACAGGAATTAGACAGTAACGGAACTATGTCAGGTTATATTTTTTCTTTTGAAACCAGTTGCAAGCCCATTTATTTAAGCCATAACCCTGGCTTAGTGGTCCTGAAACTAGTTACAAACTCGCTAAATCATTTTGACTTCAGAAAAGAAGAAAGCAATCTTCAAAGTAGGCTTCAGAAAACCAAGGAAGAGATATCGATGCTACCTATGCCCCTTTTCATCTCACTGGCTAGTGATACGTGTGCTCACCCGTGATCAGCTCCCTCAACCCCCTGATGGGGATTTCTGCTGACAGCTCTTGCAGCACACTGCCTCTATGATCATGCCAAAGTTTATTCCAGGATGATTAATCTCCCTGGTCATATCTTGTCAGCCTCACTGCTGTCTCAGTGTGATGGCTCTTTGGATTGGTCATGTGAAGTGGAATAGTGTCATAAATGAGGCTGTGAGTAACTCAGCCTCACACACCTGGTAGCATGGCAGCAGCAGCAGCCCCCTGGAGCCTCCAAACTCATGAGTTTCCTCACACAAAGGAGAGGATTTAACCCCAGCCTTGCCCACACTGTTGAACAGACCAGTCCCCAGACTACCAGATGAATGAAGCTGCCAACGTATCACTGCTAAAAACTCTCCTAACAGAAGAAGACTCCACTCCACTTTGACACAGAGCATGTGAAGTTTTCCTCTGTTCACCCCTCAGCCTCCTGGTCTGCTTATCCAGGCTGCAACTCACACTGTGTTAACCTTTGGATGCAAAGTCCCATATGACCATGGTTAATCACTTGATCTTTTAAAAACTCCATCAGGCAGTGCCCACCCCGGCTCTCCGAGGTCAGCTTTCTGAAGCTTGCCTGGATTATCACCCTCTTCGATCTGCCAGGGGAGCTGTTTGTGTGATTCTCTCTTTAATACACTTCCATCTAGATGTGTCAGGCTGGCAAAACCCTACCATTTGAATTGTTTAAGTCAGATAAAACACTGTTTAAACAGGCACATGAGGGCCTTTCACACCTATTCTCCCTGAAAATATATCAGAGACAAAACAGATCTTGCACTAAGCAGGAGAAATGTAAAACTGTTGCAACTTTGTGAGTGACTAAAAATAGCACATCACGGGATATTCTTTTTTTCCACCATGTCTGGTGAAATGAGAGAAAAATAATCATAAATGTGCTGTCCTGTTTTACACAGGACTATGTATCAGCCATGAAAGATAAACTGTCAAATCACACACACAGGTTTTCAAATGATGCAAAACAAAAACCCTCAACCATAGTTTAGGTCTTTAGTTTTGCCTTTTTTGCTTTCCCTTGCCTCTGTACTGTCTACTGACTCCCTACAACTATAAAGAATAACATCACATTTTATCTTCTTTGGAGAAAACAGTGATCTCATAATTTTCAAATAATTTTACAGCAAAATGGGTTTTCATAGTTTTTGTTCTTGGCCTTTTCTATACATCAGCCCTGAGATACGCACATGAAAAGATCTTCATATTGCTATCTCAATCTGTTCCCAGTTAACACTTCAGTGAAATCCTGTCCCACTGAACTCAAAGGCATTTTAAGGTAGATTTCTGTAGCACTGGACTCCTTACCTATTTCCAGTGACAGCCTAGAGAAATCTAGCAATATATGTTTCACTTTGAATCTAATGGATGAGAAGTGGTTGAGGGCAGACGCACATCTCTGGCTTCCTGTTTTCTGCTGCAGCTCTAATTATTTATTCTGCAGTGGGTATTTTATAGGCACCATGCAATGCCAACTGAAGGTTACCACAGTAAAGCAGCAAAAAAGATGACGACTACAAAGTCATTGGCAGTTTATTTTAATTCAGCTGGAAAAAGCAACTTCTGCTGTTATCATCCTTGTATTTGGCAAAGGTTAGAGTTTATCTGAGTTTTACAAGCTGCCAAAATGCTGAGTATATCCTGCCATTGTCTCAGTGAACACTGAATTGCATATTAATTGAAGATCTGAGGCTCTACATCAAACAATAGCAGTGTAACCAAACATTGCAGACCTGAGATGTGAATGTCTCTGGAGCTAGATAGGAATGATCAATATAACAAGACCGTTTAAATGTTTCATACAGAAACATTGCTAAATCCTTTGAAGCTTTGAAGTGTTTTCCTACTAGCTGCAGTTAAAAATTGTTTTCTGGAGGTCAGTCCAGCTTGTTTACCTTGTGGTCATGTCCAAATGACCAGTGTTGGGAACAGCCCCGGCATCCCAGCCTCTAGGGCTGCTTGAGACAACACATGTCATGGAGATTAAACACCTCGCCTCCCACAAGGCCTATTGATCATGCACACAAGCGCATTCTTTCCTTACTGCTTCTTAATAAAAAAAAGAAGATGAGGGTCATGAGAGGAGCTGCCTATCTCATCCTTCCAGGAAGTGTATGAGTGTTGCAAGGGCAGAAAACAGCAGCAAAGAGAGGAGGCCTAAACCAGCAAAGTGACATTTACGTGCTGCTTGAACAAACAGCTGAATTCAGTCACGCTGTAATGCATTAAGAATTTCTATCAGCCACAGACAAAAATACATACCCTGGATGTTATTTAATATGTGTATAAATATAAAATATAAGGAGGCAGAGAGAACTGAGCATTTATACCATATAAGATATTAATAATATAATGTGTATTACTAGAGGTAGAAATCATGAATAATGCCAAGGAATTTAACGGATTCAAATCCATATAAAACAGGTCAGGTGATGATTACAACATATTTGAGTTGCAGAAAATTTTCTAAGCTGTTTATCTGGCTAGGTTTATTCTTTTATGGAAATTTGCATTGGATCTGGGTCCGGCATTACTGTTCAGTCCTTCTTTTATAGTGGTCCTGATCTAAAAAACAGAATTACAGCATTTGTAAGTTTACATATTTAAGCATGACTCCTCTCTTGCATGATATATTTGTCCAGGGAAATACTGTGAATTAAATCCCAGCTTCAACAGTGTAGAGGTAACTGGCAATAGTCAGTATCGCTGTGGCTTTAGAAGTAAAGTCATAAATACAGGTTACAGTGTGGATATGGTATCTTAATTGCATGCAAGATACCTACATCCCTTTCTCAATCTGACTTCTCCTGATTGCCATGCATATATTATGTGCCATTTACATAGGATATTTTGCCTAGTAAATCCCTACACATAATTTTTCTCATTGTACTTGTAATGCAAAAGGTAAATAGTGCACCGATGTAGAAAACTTGCAAGTATAAATGATTAATAATAACACATGTAGATTTAATGGACATCTTTTAATAGAGAATGGATTATAATCCTCAGCATGTAATGGTGTAATTTTAGATCTGGTCCAAAAGTCTAGGAATCAGACATTTGAGTAGGAAGTGGCTTAAAAGTGCTAAGTATCTGCCATAATTTTAGACTCTCAATGCTGTTAAGTGCAGCCAGGAAAATTTGCATCCTGGAGTTGGATATCGTCCAGCGAAGATCTTCAAGCTCCTACAACTTCTTAGAGACTTACCATAGCAACTTCCATTTCTGACTCATCCATACAGCTGACTGCTTTCCTTCTGCCCCACAATTAGGGGACAGACTCATAGATACTTCCGGTAAATACACAGAGCAACTGACCTGACAAATTAAGTGGTAACCACAGTTCCAACCGTCTATGCACAGTCATGATGTAGGTAATGTTTAAGCCGGTAACATTTAGAGCTGTAAGACAACTGGTAAACTGACCCTTAATATTGCAAAGAAAGGATTGATGAACTGATCTTAAAGCTCTATTTCCATATTCAGTACACATACTTTAAGTAACAGAGGTTTTCAAGTTTCTTTTATTTCTTTTCTCATGGGCGTATAAATGATGCATTATAAAAATATCCTCCAACAGCTACTGAAGCCAGAAGAAAAAGGTCATGGTTTTGAAAAGTCGCCTACTATCAAGTATCTCCATGAAACCTGAGATTCTATGAGGTAGCAATAAATAAAAAAAAATAAAAATAAAAGAAAAGAAATCCCAAACTAGCAGTGAGATAAGGGAGGTAAATTCTGTGAGATAAGATTTCTGCATCTTCCTCCTATCAGTATAGTAAAAATGATTTTGACTGTTGTCTGTATTTCCCCTAATTTTTCCAAATGCTGTTTTACTACACAATTACTATTTCCACACACTATCATTTGACATGCTATATGTTATAAATAAATATATAAGTTATAAATAAATAAATCACAAAAAATAAATAAATTAGTGCTGTTACTGGAACATTAAGTTCCATAAACAAAAAAGTGTGTGGAGAGCATCATCTCTTGAGGGAAAAGTTATAATGTAAAACTGAGTTCCTAAGGTAAAAGATACTATTTGTGATTAACCCACATGCTCAAATGTGACTAACAATCCCCATCCTCCTTCAAGGTGTAACAATAAAACAGTGCTTCCGAGGTAGTTCTTCCAAGACAAATTACAACTTCAAAGGAAATAGTAGCTCCATTCACAAAACAGGTCACCAACAGGAGAAATGAAACATAGAAGGAAAGATGCTTTCCTTCCAGAAAACTGGAAAGTGAGTTTACTGAGCTGTCCTTCAGTAGTCCCTTTTGCCTGCTTCCCCACTACTCTCTCCAAAAATTAAAACAAAATAAAATAAATAAAAAAAAAAAACATGCAAAGATTACAGATTTTTTGTATTTTCTTTTTCGAGAGGGTGTTATGCAAAGTCAACTGGAACATATAATAATGTCTCTTAGAAAACTTCATTTATATATTGCCACACACAATACAAATGAGGAATAGACTGTAATCTCCACTATATATATTTTTTTAATTTTCCCATTCACCACTGAATTCATTGAGTCCTGACCTTTCAGTCAAATAACTTGAGGGCAATTAGATGTGTACTGGAATCCTCTGTTCAGCTCATCTAAACAAAGTGAATTTTTTGGCCACTTTGGAGACAACGGTTACATAGGAGCCCCACTTGCACGAATCTGTATCCCATACTTTACCTGTTCTTCAGAAATTGTTCTCTTTTTCCTGTCAGTTTACTTGCAAAACATGTTAAAAGTGCTTCCCACCCTTGTGTACAGCCAAATAGTGCAGCTGGGGCTTTTCAAAGAGGTGGCCACCCTTACTTAATTACCGGTGCAGTTATACAAGATGAGCTAATAAGGCTAATTGAGTTTCCCATGTCACACTGTAAACTCATCTGTAGAAGGGATCAGTCTGCTGATCTAAACAGCTGGTGCATTTTGCCTGTCTTCTAACAACTGGTGGACAGAGAAAATACTGCTGTCACAGATTTTTAGAAGTCCTCATTTATTGCCAGTTGCTATACAGTGCTGTTTTCAGTGCTTTCCTACCAAACTTACACACACGGATACAGGGCATTCACAATGAAGTGTGGTAACAGTGCTGTATTTTAGGTTTGTAACACCAACCATTTGTCTGGCAGCACAGCACATACTGTTTTCTCATCCTTAAATCTAGAAGCCTGAGAAGTGGAGTCTATCAGTTCAAAATTAAATGTGGATATACAGGACTCCCCCATTTCTTTTTGCTGCCATATATGCAGCACTGGAATATCCAACTTGCTTGTTCCATTGTATTTCTCCCAAAGAGGAGCTCTAAAGAGACATTTCAATGGCCGCTGAATGCCCTGTATTTTTTCTCTTCACTAATCATGCATACTGTGTGCTGTAGAGTTTGAACTGCTCAGCACAGTGTGATTTACTTTCGTATGTGAAAAAAAGGCAAGACTGTTGCACTTCACATCAAAATCAGTGAGTTTGTAACTGCTGGGACTTTTAATGATTGATGGGAGCTTTGGCATACTTTGTTTGGAAAAGAGGGCTTTGAACTGGCGGATGAAATACCAGGAGGAGACACTTACATAATGCGCCCATCTCCCCTAATCTCCTCACCAAAGAATACACAAGGATGAAAAACAAGGAGTACCTTGTAACCCTTGCAGTGACGAGCGCCTCATTTAATGTATTCAGTTACTTATTAGGAGGCCAATATAAATCCAGCACAACAGTGTGCAAAGTCAGCAGGGAGTCTGAATCCTGATGTTATTTTTCCCACCACTGAATAAATGATCCCAACCACCAGCTTCAGAAGCTCATCCTCATTAGTATGTATGAAATGAGTGGAAAAAGCACTTGGAGATTTATATTGTTCTGTATTCAATTTAATTAATAAGAGACGGTGCCAATTTCTGGAGGAAAGGGCCAGTGTCCATAGGTTCCTGTGCACCTTTCATTGTTACAAGTGATAGAAATCTATCACAGCATGACGACCTTAGAAAGTGTCCTCATCATTTTCTAACCCTACTGACATTCATTAACTAGACATTTTAGCCACCTGCATATTATAATCTGCGACCATCATTAAGGTCAGTGTAGACTTTTCATTATAAGCCCCCTACTTACAAGGTTTCATAACTTTGCTGGAAAACCCAAGGATATCCAAGGAGTACTTTTTGCAGTACTCTTGTCTATTTTTAACTTCAGAAGACACCAAAACAAAAAAGAACTACATAAATGCCATTAAATATATATATATGTATATATA
>NW_009917739.1:0-32279 GCF_000696875.1 Nestor notabilis | reverse complement strand
AACCACGCAGCCGCTCGCTCACTCCACCCCCACTTCCTTCCTCCCTCCACTCCCGGAGAGATGGGGAGGAGAATCGGAGGAATGTAATTCCCATGGGTTGAGATAACAGCACTCCAGTAACTAAGGTATAATACAAACCACTACTGCTACCAATAATAATGATAAGAGGAATAACAAGGGGAGAGGACACAACCACTGACCGATACCCAGCCCGACCCGAGCAGCGATCTGGGCCTTCCGGGTAACTCCCCCCAGTTTATATACTGGGCATGACGTGCTGTGGTATGGAATACCCCTTTGGCCAGTTTGGGTCAGGTGTCCTGTCTCTGCTTCCTCCCGGCTTCCCCTCCTCCCTGGCAGAGCATGAGACTGAGAAAAGTCCTTGGTCAGGGTAAACATTACTGAGCAACAACTAAAACCATCGGTGTTATCAGCGTTGTTCCCAGGCTGAAAGTCAAAACCACAGCACTGCACCAGCTGCTAAGAAGGAGAAAAAATGACTGCTGTAGCTGAACCCAGGACAGCAATTTAGCTACAACACAGCAAAAGTCCTGGATAGTTTACCCATGCAAATGATGATTTTTGTATGTTGATATAAAGTACAAATACTGCTAACTATGTGAGTAAGTTTTGCAAAATGTGTAACTTTTTCATTGCTAGTTTGAGGCATGACACAGTACGTTCTTTAAAACCGCGGAGTATTAACTTCTCCATGACGTTTGTTTATGCATAGTGATGAGCCAAGAGGGAAATTTTGCTGTGCATGGAAGTACACTGACAGCACGAACACTACTGTGTAGTAGAAGTATTGCAACCATGACATAAGTAGGTTTAAATGAGTGCATGCAGATATGCATATTGCATTAGCATTTAAAAATAAGAGCCCAGACGGTTTAAATATAACCATACCACAAATTTTTTGATTCCCACATGATATAGATCAAATAATTTCATACAGTCTATCATACAATATTATACAACACATAAGACATAACATTTTAAGGCAGTTTCATGTGTAGAAATATTTACATCAGAAAACAAACATTGAAAAAGGCTATCTTCCCCTCAACAGAGAAGCAATAAATGGAGAGATTACTGGGTTAGAGAGTTTACAGGAATACCTTGCTTTGTCTCCAACTCCAGAGCATATACACTTATCTTTTCTTTTTCTCTCTTCTTTTGGCAGCCTTGTCTTGTTCCAGGAACAGCCAAGCCTGTTCTGAACCTCCCACCACTAAGTCTCCTTTAGCTTTTAATATGGCTTGCCATGCCCAGGGCTCCTTCACTACACATCTTTCCTGTGTCTTTGTCTTCAAAGGGCTCGTCACAAGATCACTAACGTCCATAGTCATCAGGCTTGTTAGTTGCATCACAAGTCCCATGTACAGAGTAAGGTATCAAACCCGAGGCATTAGCTTGGTACACTGTACAGAACTACTTCCAACACATACTCTCTTTGTCAGTGCTTTTGTAGCATGACTCTACATGCAGAATATTATTAAAAGAAGTGAATGACCATTCGTATCAGAAATAGTGTGGCCAGCAGGACTAGGGGATTATCCCCCTGTCCTTAGCGCTGGTGAGAGGTGTAGTGAGGCCACACCTAGAATATTGTGTTCAGTTATGGAGCCTTCACTACAAGAGAGATACTGAGGTGTTGGAGCAGGTCCAAAGAGCAATGAAATTGGTGAAGGGTCTGGAGCACAAGTCTTATGAGGAGTGGCTGAGGGAAGTGGGGTTGTTTAGTCCAGAGAAAAGGAGGCTCAGGGAAGACCTTATCACCCCCTACAACTACCTGAAATATACCTGGAGGTATTTAAAAGACATGTAGATGTGGCACTTAGGGACATGGTTTAGTAGTGGACTTGGCAGTGCTAGGTTAATGGTTGGACTCAGTGATCTTAAAGGTCTTTTCCAACCTAAACAAGTCTATGATTCTATGATTTACATGAAGAGTAGATTTCATAAATCAGAGTAGTGGATAAACTGATGCCAATTTTGGCATCTAATACTTGTAGAACAGCTTACCCAGTGTGTCTTTTTCACCCAATAACCATCCCACGACATTGCTATTGATTACCTCACTGCATGTGTATTCCTGTGTCACATTTAACTTTAACACTTTGTTTAAAACTCTATGAACTCCAGCATATCTCTTTACCTTACAGACCAGGTCAACTCAAGACGGAATAAAGACAATTTACACATATTTTAAAGGGTGTTTGGTCAAACAGTGGTTCTATGCTTGCCACTGTACTTGGGACTACCCCAATGAACACCAAGTTGACTTGATTAGAAATAATGACTGCAATATGAAACACATTGTTTTGGATTACAATTTCAAATTTTCAGCATTTACAATATGTGGGCAAGCACACTGATTTTCAGGAGGACTTTGGAAATAACGGGAATTCTTGGGTACACATAATTCCTCTGCATAATATCAGTGTCAGACAGCTTGTCTACCTATAGACTTTCAAGGTTAATTTGAATTCGTTGATAGTGTGAATTTAAGTTAGTACTTCAGCTATGCTGTAGATGCTGTCATTGGAAACTAATGTAGAGTTATTTCATATTTAACTTGATTCATTTCCAAAGTCAATTGGGGCATACTGCATTAAGTTGAGAAAAACACAGGTATTTGAAAAGATTAATTAAAGCACTTTAAAATCTATCTGGGTTATTTACTCTTGAGGCACAAGCATTGGTCAAACAAAATGGTATGCTTAAATGTTTCTTCAGAACATTAGTCCAAATCATATGTAAAAATAAAATTCTATGATGAATATCATGTAACTACCCTCTCTTCAGAATAAAACTTGATATTTTCTATAAGACTTGTTTTAAGTGGACAGAAGGTATTCAGAAAAATGGCTAATGTGTATTTAAAAAAAGAAAAGGATTTGTCCTTTCAGATACTCAACTATACAGGGCAAGGTGCAAACTAGGTACAAGAATATATTATGAGGTTAATAAGCTGTCTGTGCTACATTTTGATCCAAAACTGATGGTACAAGAAATAGAAATTATGAAGTATTAATCAGAAATGGCATGTTGTACTTAATGTACTAGGCAAACACTACCAATGTTCAGTTGCTGTAGTAATTCTAGTCTCCATCTGTGTCTTAAGAATTAAGGGATATGATGAATTTTGTCCTTTACAAAATGTGTGCTTTCCCATAATCATGTTTAGTGGATTTTCTGCACAATCCCCATGTGTATACTGCACAGATCACACAGTGTCTAATCAGATCCAAATATGTGATTTGAATTTTTATTGAATGCTGACCTTTTCGATATACATTTAATTTGCATTTGTATCTAATAAACATATCATGATCTCAAATATTCCACTCTGCTTGTGTTTAAACAGAAGGCAGCATGAAAGCAGTTCAGTAGCAAAAACAGAAGCAGATAAAAAAGGATTAAAGATTTTTAAAGCGAAGTTCAACAATTAATTATTGCAAGCCAAAAAACTGTTACCAATTCTCCTATGCGTGTAAGAGCCAGTACAGGCCCTGTACATCAATTAGGCCCACTTAAAGCACATTTTAAAGGCTTAGGTAGGATTTATGTGGTGCATAAGCCTGGGGCTGTCTGTCTGTGTGTGAATTTCATCCTTTATGAATACACCTGTCAAGATAGCTGAAATCTGAACATTAAGAAGGTTGTTAGCAAACTAAAATCAAAATTCACAGACATTGTCACCTCAGTTTTATTTGTCACACTTTCCTTTCTCACAGCAAAACAAAGTGGTTACATGCACAAAGCAAATGCAAGCAACTGCAGCCACAGTACTAAATTTTCTCATTTAAGCTGCCCTAAAGAGGAAGAAAAAGATTGTTTCTCTCTCTTGCTCTCTTTGAATGAAGAGGTTTTAGTGGTAACCAATAAAATTCATTTCTATGTCAGGAAATGCAGGGCAGGACAAATACTGTACTAAGCTCCCAAGATACACAAGCCTTCAATTACCGGTTTTGTTCACATAAATATAAGAATTTAAATACATGATTAAATTGCAATATATAAGAAGTTGAAATTTAATCCCTGATGAACAATTATTTAAGATTCATGGATTCTTAGCAATTACAGGCTTCTCCATTTCTTTACATTTCTGCATCAGTCATCATTTCTAAGGAAGGTAGAATCATGAAATCTGGAACCAATACTTATCTTCAGAATTCAACATAAAAAATAATATTTGAGACATGAAACATTTTGACAATTATTCACTTACATTCACTTATTTGATTCCATGCTAAATTATGAAATAAAGGAAAACTTACTGGATTCATTTTCCTCTGAATTCCTGAGGAAAAGGCATAGATACATTGGGTGGTGAATTTGCACTGAAATCACTACAGAATTCAGGCTTTGCATTCTACTGGACTTTTTTCCTATTAGATCCTATCTGATCTCTTAATGATACTGGATTTGAGAAAAGGTTTGGTTTGGGTTTTTTTTCCTCCCCAGTTTCATTTCTGGGCATTTTTGTCTGTATCTCCTTATGTTTCATGCCAAACTGGCAAAATATCACCACTGCCTCATTTAAATCCTTCTTAAGAAATAACATATTCTGCCGTGCCTGAAGAAAGCAAAATTTGAACCTTTTCCTGCTCTAGGATCCTGTAGTAAGCCTTGCCACTGGATTTTTTTAGGAAACATTGTACTCTGTCTATCTATCTTTCAGTCTATGCTCTGGGGTCTTTTCTCTGGAAAACAGACACAATCTACAGCATGAAAAATTTAATTGCACTTTAATTATCAGTCAGTTGAATAGCATGAGATATGCATGCCTTCATTTTTCAATAGCTTCTGTCACTTCCAGCAAATCATGTGCTTCTACCAAAATAAAATTAAAAAATTATTCAAATTATTTTGGATTAGTCATAATCCAGGAGGAACACTAGCAATAATGAATATGGATACACAAACACATCTGCAGCGTTCACATCAATGGCAAGGTAATGCAAAAATTTGCCCCTTTGGTCGAGTTCTGCTACATATGGGCAGATCCTGCTTGACCAACCTGATTCCTCCTACGATAAGGTGACCTACCCGGTTGATGAGGGAAAGGCTGTAGACATTGTGTATTTGGATTTAAGCATTTGACACTGTCTCCCACAGTGTTTTCCTGGAGAAATTGGCTGCTCATGGCCTGGGTAGGTGCATTCTTTGCTGGGTTGGAAACTAGCTGGACGGCCGAGTGCAAAGAGTGGTGGTAAATGGTATTGCATCTAGTTGGTGATTGATACTAGTGGTGTCCGTCAGGGCTCAGTGTTAGGACCAGTGTTGTTTAGCATCTTCACTGATGAGGGGATTGAGTACACCCTCAGTAAATTTGCAGATGACATGAAGTTGGCTGGGAGTGTTGATCTGCTGAACTCGGCACTGGTGAGGCCACACCTCAAATCCTGTGTTCAGTTCTGGGCCTTTCACTACTTAGAAAGACATTGAGGTGCTGGAGCGGGTCCAGAGAAGGGCAACAAAGGTGGTGAAATGCCTGGAGAATAAGTCTTACAAGGAACAGCGGAGGGAACTGGGTTTGTTTAGTCTGGAGAAGAGAAGGCTTAAGGGAGACCTTATCACTCTCTACAACTACCTGAAAGGAGGATGTAGTGAAGTAAGGGTCAGTCTTTTCTCCCAAGTGATAGGACAAGAGGTAACGGCCTCAAGCTGCACCAAGGGAGGTTTAGATTGGATATTAAGAAAAATGTCTTCACAGAGAGGGTGATAAGGTACTGGAACAGGCTGCCCAGAAATATGGTGTAATCACTGTCCCTGGACATGTTCTAAAACCGTGTAGATGAGGCCCTCAATTATATGGTTTAGTGGTGGTCTTGGCAGTCCTGAGGTAATGGTTGGACTTGGTGATCTTAAAAGTCTTCTCCAACCTAGTTGATTCTATGATTAAACTGATAAAAAAGCCTTGGCTGACTGACTCAACGTTGATTCTTTGTTTTATAAGGTAAGAGCTTTAGCATCTTAAAAATATTTTGTATATTGCAATATTTACCTCATTTCCTTCTACATAGATAATAATTCAGGAATAGCACAGAATACTGCATATATATAAAATGCCTTATGAATAAAATCATAGCAGCATTTTGGCTGGGTGTGTAGCCAATGAAAGTGTTAGGCTGGATAAAGTATGATATCTAGCCTGGCTTTTATATCACATCTCATATACAGTGGCATCTGAATAGCCTACAAAATGACAATTTGTTGACAAATTCTCTGTAGTGCTTAAGTCTCACAACTGAAACCAAACTTAGGTTAAAAAAAGGTTCCTGTTTAGAGTTCTGGGGAAACATGCAAACCAGTATATCTCCATTTTGGCCTCAATGTCTTTTGTTCATGCTGACCTCAAGCACGGGAGATCTTCCTAAGTATAAAAGTATGGCTGAATTAATTAATTAATTACATTCTATTGTACTCAGTACATAGCCTTCATGACTTAGCAAGAACAGGAAGTGTGTGACAGGGAGAAATTATTTGTCTATCCATGCTCACAGAAAGAGGATGGAAGGAAAATGTATTTGTGAAGCTTTGTGCTCCTTACCATAATAGATTTGTTTGATGACATGACACATGCATTAGCTACAAACAAACATTAGTTACAAATGTAAATACCCATCTAGGGATAAGAAAATTTTATCTTTGGGAAATCTGTATGAGGCACAGTAACATGGACATTATTATTATTATTACTACTACTACTATTATTATGTTTTCTATTTTTAAGGGAGGAGATAAATAGTGATAGGATATATGTGGAGAACCACTGCTGCTCACTCTGATAAATCCTCACTGTTTTTTGCTGGAAAGATACATCATGGAAGAAAACATTTGGCCTCTAAAGACACAGTACTGTCAAAATTGAAATATCAAAATGCTCACACTTCATTATCACATCAGGAAACAATATTATACTGAAAGAGTAAATGAGGCAGAACCAGGTATTTCCATTAGCAAATTACAGAGGAAAGTAATGATCTTTAAATGAACACTGTACTTTCTCTATATTCCTTATACCATGTTACTCTCTGTAGCATTGTAAATGTCCTGCTATGATGAAAAGTAATAATGAAAACAAGGAAAAAAAGTACATGATTAACTATGGATAAAGTTATCTATTAAATCACAGGTATCTGATTTGACAATTCAGTAGATAAGGAACATTCAGTGGAAGCAAGTACTTCTGAGCTGCATTTTGCATGCTTGTATGTTTTTTAAAGCCCTTAAGTTTCTCCTGCAATTATAATAATGTAGACAGAGTACGAAATAAATCTACTATATTTTTTTTTCTGACACGTGTGAAACATGGTATTCTTAATATCAGAATATTATTTTTTAAAATAAGAACCTGGAAAGCCTTGATATTTCAGTGGTATTTTAAAGTCTAACTAGAGGTTACAGGAAGGTTAATATTAGTCATCGCTTTCTTACTGTTGTGCTCCTTTATTCCCACAGGTTTTCCATAAACATCACAAATTTGCATAGGCAGCACAGCATTGGAGGAAGAGATTAGAGCATGGATAGCTGAAGAACTGTTACATGAAAAGTCAGAAACATGAGCTGGTGTAGCACAAGTGTTTCTTAGAGGACTTGCATTGGAGAATAATATTCTTCCTGAGCACTTGCTCCACTTCCCCTATCTGGGATGACTAATCACAAAAGCACTGGTATTAAATCAGTTAGCAGAGCTGAAACCCAGCAGAAAGTGTCAAAAGTAGATGAATTTAACCTTGCAGCATTCAAAGAATGGAAACTATACCCTGGGGCACATTAGAGAAGTACATGGATGGTAATTATCTAAAAGGAGATAACCAACATGGATTTAGAAAGGCAAGAGCCTCCCTAACTAATCTACTTGACCTTTATCATGAGGCTAAAGAGAAGGCTGATTATGGGTCTGCAAATAAAAGAGTGTGTTTGTATTTTCAGGAGGTCATGTGGGCATACACAACAAATAGATGAAAGGGGTGAAAAGAAAACAGCTTTCTAAAAAGCTCTGAAAACTCATAAGAAAGCAAGTACTGCAAGGGAACTCGTTTAACCCTCCATTGTCCACTGAAGCATATGCACACACAATTGCTGAAACCCAACAGCAACACTGTGTGAGTATTTGTTGCATCATCCACATAGAAAGTTTGCACAGTAATGTAAATGATAACCTGGGAGTGTAGTTCCATGGGAGCCGATGGTCCATTTAAATATAAGAAAAGGGCAAAATTATGTATAATCTACAGGGATCTCAGTATAGGCCAAAATTTGATTTAACAGACTGAGCTGCTATAGTACATAAAATCCCTTTCTACACTCAGTTTTACTTTTTTTCATGTAGTCTTTTTTTGTTTTTTTTTTTTTTTTTTTTTTTTTTTTTTTTCTCAAGACAGCAGATGAACCTGGGGAAGACAATGCTGCAAAAGGGTAATGAAGGTAAAGCTACTCTCCAAAACAATGTCTTTCTTGAAACTGCTCTTCTAGCATATGACACTGCAGATGCTTTGGGTGGGAAATGCTTGGGCCATAGTCAAAGTCTACCTTCTAACAACTGTATCCAAAGCCCACTGGAATTAATGGGGTTTGGACAAGATCCTCATAGTTTCACTTCCCTCTAACCAGATGCCAAGATTACCATCTTTCCATTTAGAATAGTGCAGCCAAGCTCTAGTGAGCTATTATTTTTCTCATTCCTGCACTACTACAGCAGTGGAGGTGGCTCCCCTTGCTCTTCCTCGAAGATGGAAACGATCTCTGCTACGTTGGTTGAAGAAATGACAGTTTATGAAAGGAGGACTTTGTGTGAATGGAACAGCCTCTTCCTTGGAGAAAATCGAAGTCAAGTTATAGGGTCTTTATCCACAGGAGCTACTGGAAGGAGAACTGGTTTTCTGTCTCCTGTATTAAAAGGAGAGGCCACCAGTAATGATTCACATTTGTACTCTCAAGTTGCTAAGGTTTAGGGGATACAGGAGAAGAAATTACTGAAATGCACACTCACCCCAACTCATTCTTCACCAAGGAACAGAGAGGAGTCAAATAAATGAAGATGAACAGGTCAGAGTCAAAGAAGCAGTAAGGAGTGTAAGAAGTATTTGGGAGAGGAAAGAACCTGATCTAAAACACCTCCCTGAGGTTAGCTACCTAGACAAAAAGAAGAACCTGAATGTGAACCAAGGGATCCTAGAAGATCCATATTGCCTCTAACACCAGGTGTTTACAGGTCTTTAAACCCCATAATGAAAATACATCATGCTCCTTCTTCCTGGAACATTTTCTAATTCTGCCCTTCCTTTTTTACTGAGCAGAGAGTGGCCATTGTCAACTTCCACAGGATTATAGAATCATAGAGTGGTTTGGGTTGGAAAGGATCTTAAGATCATCTAGTTTCCAACTCCCCTGCCATGGGCAAGGACACCTCACACTAAGACCATGACACCCAAGGCCCTGTCCAACCTGGCCTTGAACACTGCCAGGGATGGAGCATTTCCCAGTTCTTTGGGCAACCTGTTCCAGTGCCTCACCACCCTCATAGTAAAGAACCTCCTTATATCTAATCTGAACTTCCCCTGTTTAAATTTAAATCCATTACTCCTTGTCCTATCACTACAGTTCCTGATGAAGTCCCTCTCCAGCATCCAATGAATACCCTTGCATCCATGAATACTCTTGCATGTTGCCTGTTGCCTTTTCTTAGGCACACAGGATAGTAAAATATATCCATGTCAGCAGTCTTGCATAGTAGTGGGTGCAACCATTGAATCAACACAACTCTCTCAGGTCTAATACCAGGTTTTGCAGCCTCAAGAAGAAGCTTAGATGGAGTATTTTAGGTAGCTCAGAAAAGTCAGGAACCACTAAGAAAGTGAAATACCAGGGTTGAGAATACAGAAGGGAGGTAAATGAGATCTGTAAATGAGACCACACAGTAAGCTAGATCATATGGGTTAAAAAAAAAAAAAAAAATCTTCTACAGAAGATAACTACAACTCATTCGTTGTCACAAAAACAAAACAAAAAAAAAATCTTCTGGCAGACATTTAAAGTATTTGACCATCTAAACAGCATCTGGAAATGTACACACTGCTGCTTTTCCTTCTCATTTCAGAAGTGTGCTAGAAGCAGCACAAGATATTTTGCTCTTTGCTATGAAGTGGAAAGTCCCTGTGTAAGTGAATTTGTCAGGTCCCTGACTTTATTTCACAGTTAATGACAACTTGAATTCTACTGAAATAAATATTCATAGCATGCATATTCTAGACATATGTGTGAATTTGTAAAGTTAAAGCTTGGTCCCATAATTAAAGCCATTAGTAAGGATTCCAAATGGCTTTGTGCTTGTGCAGAAACTTGCGCAAGAATTACTTCAATTTTTTAATGCCAGCACTTGGCTGGAAGTGCCTTAATGCTCAGCTAGCATGTAAGCAAGCATTTTTACCTGAGGAATAAAAACTGAGCTTTGGGTTTTAAATGTTCACAATACAGACATAAAGGAAAATATTCCAAATATTCTAAAATATACTCATTTAAAGAATTCCACTAAAAATAAATCTGAGAACACTGCAAATATGCTCATAGCTTTTCTGAAGGCAAAGGAGAAATTAATTTTGGGAAACAAATTAGCTGTTGAATAACAACTTTGCTTTCTCAGCTCTAGTCATAATTTTATTTATTCTGTTCAGACCCAGTTCTAATATCAGTGACAGAAGCCTGTAACTTCTGGCTGAGTTGTGTTGTGTAGAATTGGCACATGTTGAACTGTTGGAAAATTATTATTGGTAACTACAAAATGCAAGACGGTGATATATTCTAATGTAGCAGTTTCCAGGATGTGGTTCCTTAAGGATTGCTTCAGATAATGCAAGGGTCTCCCTTTGAATCAAATATCTCAATTTTAAATGTTGGGAAAGCATACAAAGGTGAATATTATCTGCAACAGGGATGCCATCCAGGTAGTGGAAGTGGAGATAGTATTTGTGGAAGAACACAGACGCAGAAAGGAAAATCCAGTGCTGCTGCTGCTTGTCACTTGTAGCTTGTCTTCTTAGAGAAGAAGATTGACATTTGGAAAAGAAAATATGTGCCAGTAGCTGAGTGGGCATGGGTGGGAAGGTATCCTGAGATGCGTATGCATGTCAGGAAATAGGAAGATACTGTTTGGTGCTACATGACATAGGGGAATAAAAGTCCAACACCAGGTAGGAAGGAGTAACTCCTGGAGAACTGGCAGCTGCCAAACTGGCTTTCCAAAAAAAAAAAGTTGATGCTCCACTGCAATCAGGAAATTCATTAGCTGAAACTATCTAATCAGTGCTAGGGTACCTAACAAATGGAGACGTTCAATTTTCATTGCTTAGTGACACTAATAGGAGAAACATCCCCGCCATAGTTTAAACTTCCCATTTTTCCTGCTATACTTTCTCTGAAGCTGCCCTTCACACCTGGAAGAAGCTTCCTGTAAGCATCCATAAAACTACTTATTAGTTTTCAGGCAATCTCTCATTAAAACTCCTCTTTGTCATAGTTCCAGGATAATGTCTAGATTATGTGGGACTGGTAACATCACTCATGCCTGCCAGTATTCAGCCCATCTAAGGCTGGAAAGGGCTGATGTCCTGTTCATACTCTATCTTATTGTTAGCCTGTCCTTCCCTGACCTGCCTGCTTTATCTTCTGATGTGACAGCTTGGGTAAAGAATCCCCTTTTTAGCCTGATAACAAGATCTATGGAGCCATCATCTGTCTAGTAATTTCTGAATCCATTGGCCAATTTTAGCTAAATTTGGCAGTGAAGTAGAAATCTCAAAGATGTTTTCGTACTGTAAAAAACCCCCACAAGATAACAGAAGATACCAATACTACTTTCCCCAAGCGAAAGAACACAGTGTGAACTTGCCTCAAGATACATATGACAGAATGCATGCAGGAAAAATGTTATAAATTGTCTACTCAAGGGAAACTCTGTTTTATGCACTCTAAGCCCCATTATGCTGTCTCTCTGGTGAATTCTTATATGTAGTAAGTAGTGCATGAACACTGCAGCATAGCTATCATTCAGTCAATCAGCATAAAAAGTCAGTCAGTCAAAGACAAAATCTAATGGAAAAATAGCTGTCTTAGTTCTGGAGACCAGTGAACAACTTGCTTGTTGAGTGTTGGCATGGTGGTATTTTTCCTCTACAGCTGACATGCCACTGCCCAGAGCTTCCTACAGCTATAAGTTGTCCTGGTCTTGCCAAGCTATCATGAAGGACTTGTAATCTTTCAGTGCCTGTTAATGCACAAGAAACATACTGAGTTAGGTTCAGAAATCCTGTGATTTGAGGAGTCCACAGACTGCAAGTTTTCAGTATGCTCATTATATGTCTGCAGCCAACTTTTCCATATGTTCGTACATTTATGGATAGCACTATAGAGAAATCTGTGGCTTAGAAAAGGCAAACATTTAAATGTAAAGTAGAAAAATATACCTCCTGAGTGACTGTTGTTAGCAAGCTGTCTTCAAGAGGAGAATAAACCAGACAACATTCTATGAAGAATGTCTATTTTTATTCTTTTTTTCTGAAATAATATAGTATTCTTGTTAGACACAGAGAGATTAATATATCTTAGATAAATATAACTTGACTCTTGTCACTGGTATGATTTGTATCAGCAGAGTTAAAGGTCAGTGATAGGCTGGTTAAAGGGAACACATAGGTTGGTGTCAGGGATGAAACAAGGCAACATGCAATGACACGGAAGGCAGATCATGCAACAAATTGGAGGTCTTTTCACACTAGTGAAGGAACAATGGTGGCAGCTATTAGAAACAAGGCAGTACATAGATCACGACTTGCTCCTTCAGACTGTGATGAGCCATCCCCAGCATTTTTACTAGCAAATACGTTGCCAGCATCAGCTAGAGGATGGATTTATTCTCACTATTTAGACTTACACCACACAGATTTCATTCTTCTGTCACTTCAAGTTAGATAGTATCTTTACCTCTGGTTCCTCTGATCCACCAACCTCTCTTTATTTTCTTTTAAAAAATATTTTGAAATCAAGTCACTGTACTGAAGTCACTGAAAATCAAAAGCTGTGAAAGAGTAAAGAAGAGGTCAAGAGCTGCGCAAGTATCAATCTTCACAAAACTGGATACACAAGCTTAAAATTGTTTTGGCCTCTCACAATCTCCATGTAAAAGAAGGTTCTGAGAAATGCTAAGTACATAAGTATCAGCTTATTAAGGAGTGCCATACAAAACAGGACCATAATTTATTACAAACTCCTACACTGCACAGTGTGCTCTTCAAGAAGAGGAAAGTAATATAGTCAGTTTCAAAATTTGCCTTTTAATTTCCCTGAACTCTCAGTAGTTTTCTTCACTGATGTTAAGTTACAGAGTGATAATTAAAAAAGATTTGGGGAAAAAAACCAAACCCAGCAAAACATTATCATTATCTAAAACCCTTCTGCACAGCAGAAGAGGGTGCATTACACAGTGAAAAGCATTCTATTGATGCCTCACAAAATCTTTGCTTTCTAAATCACTGTTTTGTCTGGGTTACATGATGAAATAATTTGTAATCTCCATCAGACTGTGAAAAGCAAGTATTTTCAGCTATTGAGAATAAAGTAAAATTGCAAAATGTGGCTACACTAAAATTAAAGAGCAGACAATGCTTCATTGAACTCAGGGAGAATTAGAAACACCTGTCAACATATCATAACAGAAACTCCTACAGTGAACACAAGTCATAAGTGCAGTGCTCTTACTTCCGGAGAAGTTTGCTAATTTAGAAATTATGTACATAAAAGTGAATCTGGTCTTGAATTTATGAAAGCATACTTACACATAAATAATTGAGAAAGAGAAACATGCTATGGGATCCACACACACAGGATTCAGGCATTGGATGACAAGTGTGCATGAGTGTATGACTGTCTACACTTCCATGCGCATAAGAGAGGAGGACCTGTCACTGCATTGCTCCTGGGTAATGAATCATCTAGCAATAAATTATTGCAGCTGACTTTTCCCAGGGGTCCTCATTTTCAGATGTGACAGACAAAGAGATGGAGACAAGCAACAGCCACTGCACTGAGGGTAGGGAGTACAAGGGAGAGGTTAGAAGAACAAGTTTCCTACCCAGCATGTCAGACTTGACAGTTCTGAAGATACTGGGGACACTTCCATATGACTCATCCAGAAGCCACCTACAGCTGACTGATCTACAACCAGCACAATAGATGAAACACTAGCCCTAATGAAGGCAAAAAAATTTTGCCAATTACAAGTGCCAAGTATTATACCTGATGGCTTTTTTCCAAAATATTAACCAAAGATTGTATTTACTTTGATATATACAAGAATGCAGACTTGTCAAACACTCAGCTTTGTCTAGGCAGTATAGTAAAAACTGCTGTGTATGCAATGACTTTTTTTCACCACATAATGTTCAAGTAACACTGAAATTGCAGACAGGATTCTAGATTTTCCTTGGTTTTAATTGTTTTTGCCCCATTTTTACCATGGTAACTTTTTGCTCCATACATTAAAAAAACTCACAAAATAATTAAAACAAAACCAAATCAATGACTGCAGCACTAAAGCAGGCAAGAAGGCAAATGTTTCCACCAACACTGCACAAATTCTGCTAATCTAAAGCAGAATGAGCTGGAATATCATGGAGTATTATGCCTGTAAAATGCAGATGTTGAACTTCGATGACATAATTTCTAAGAGAAATACGGGCCTCAGAATAAGCAATTGGCTGTTATTTTACAACTCCCTTTCACCGTTTTTGTACCTTCCACTTTCTCCAGTGGGGGTGAGAAAGTGCTTAGCTTCTGCCCATAGCTATGCCACTGAGGTTAGTAGCAGAATGACAGCTCTACTAGTTTTGGGAGCACCAAAATTTACCAAATTCCTTGTGACTCATAGTTTTTTTACACTCCATAGGAAGATAGGTGTGAAGCTTTTTCCCCACCACCCAGACATTAAAAACTGCTTTTTGCTATGCAGACATTTTGGTGTCTATTAATACATTTGAACATGAGCTTAAACTTCTTTCTTTATAGGGACTCTGTATGAGGCCTCTTATTTTCTACAAACTTGTAGGAACTTCATATGCTTGACACCTCTGTCTTTAGGCAAGTTTCCAGATAGTACTAAGAAGCAAAGGCATAGACAACACAATTATAGAAGCCTTACTGACACCAAAGTGTCTTTAATTTCTTAGTGGTTGCTGCAAGACCAAGCACTTACTAGGGCAATGTATGGCATTCTTTCAGCATGTCCCTGGCTCTTGCTGTTGTGCTCTCCTGTGCTCTGGGCAGAAAGAATGTTCATGATGCACTATTGCTAGGAAAAATGGTAGGGTAGGTGTTTCTTTTCAGCTATACAGGTTTTGCCATACTTTGCATAGTCAAGATTCACTTAGGTTTTAAGAAGTATGACATTTATTGAGCCTCTCAGAAGCATCCTACCAACAGCACATGCAAACTAGTTCAATAGAATATTACATACTATACCCTTAAGAACATATAAAATGCAGTTTTAAAGTTAACTGGAGACTGCAGCACACATAATTCACAATAGGAGAACTATATTTCCAGAGACGCATTTATAATATTATTTCCTACTCCTCTCATCCCAGGCAAATTTCTCACAACCAGCTGAAACAAGATCTCTGCTACAGGTACAGAAATTCTGTGCTCACAGAAAGCAACACATTAGAAATCCTCATCCTCTTTTTAACTTTGGGAGACATGCTGATTTGATTGCTTTAAAAACATGAAAAAAACCTTAAGCTTCTGAAAATCTAGGCTTTCTTTTGACTCAGTTATTAAGCTGATTTAGTTCAGTATAAAATAATAGGATAAATGTATAGGCTGTCTGCAAATTCCACCGCAAGGTTCAACTTTCTGCAAATTTTGGAACACAAAAATTAACTTGTCACCACTACAATGGCACACAACTCAAAATCCATAAAGTAGTGACTGTGCTGAAGCTTTGCACAAATATAAGGGTCTTACAGATCTTGACATGGAGTTCATTATTTCTTCAGATTAGCAAGTGGTTGAGCTTAGGAAGTCACCATTAAGGATACAAATGCAATGTGTCCCTTACATACATACCCTAGTGGAATTCAACTTGCAACTACAGCCATTGTCTGCAGAGTATTACATTATGCTTCAACAGATCTGTAGGATGCTTAACATTTTCTATTAAATGTTACAGATTTGTACATCATTTCCATACAACACTACTTCATTCTTAGAGATGCTACTGATATATAGTAGAATTTTAAGACATGCGTGCTATGGACTTAATTTTCCATTGAATTGTAATGAGACTCCAGCATCTTATTATTTATGTTGTAGAATCTTTATTTTTTTTTCAGTTCCTTAGGATACATCCACAATGATACTGTAATTTTTACCTATCTCATTATTTTGGGAGAAGCACACCTTTTAAGTAAAAGTCCCTTCCTGATGAATTTCTGTGCACCTATTGATGTTGTGTTCTGCACCTGCATCTATAATTACTGAAAATTCAAACATATGTGGCCTGTGTTTGTTTAGGTCAAAACAAGGAAGCATCCAAGAAATCTGATAGAAGCTGCACACTTTTATGAATTGGTCCATTTTACGGGTTCCATCTGCTCTTGAGTGCTTCCCAAACACTGTATCACTACCGCATATTTCCATTGAACTATCCCAAACACACTTAAACTGCTGACAGATTAATGCTCAGTTCACTTGTGGTATACATTCTTGGGTTCTTACACATGTTCTTATAAGGAAATGGAACTCACTAAGCACTTAATCACAAGTTGGTGTAGTGTTATTGCATTGAATACAACGCGGCTAACTTTGTTTCAGGAACAGGCTAAGGTATCTATATAAGCCATTGCCGTCACTAGCACTGCCAAAGACCCTGGAAATCAAATCACTTTTGTCAACCTCAGTTAAACAAAAGTAAGCAGAAATTTGCCAAAGGGTAGTCCTGGGATGAGCCACATGAGGAGTGTGCAGAACTGGCCAAAGGATTGTGCTGTTTACTGGAATGGAACTTGTATGGCTTAAGCATGCACATATTTGCTTGAAGCCATTAAAAATAGATCTTGATAAAATGACTGCAAAGACAGGGAATAATAGGCAGGTCTAAAAAATAATAGCAACAAAACTGAAGAAAAATACATCCCAACTTGCTAAAGACATCAGCAATCCACTTAACTGTAAATTTACCTAATGAGGAAGCAGTAACAGCAAGAGAAACTGGTATAAGTATATGCAAAATGTGAATATACACCACGAACATCTGCATTTGTGCCCGAGAGAATAGTAGAGTTTCACGAAGAATCCTTTACATCCTTACCTGTTGTAAAAGAAGTTTGATTAGTTAAAAGCAGCCAAGAACCTCACTTGACTTTAAATACTGGACAGAAAAAGGAACGGATAGTATTTTAGGGTGAATATCACAGAAATTGGAAGTACATTTTCTTCCACATTTGATCTCACAAATATTTGTCTGGTTCTAGTCTTTGAAACAGATTTCATAAAGAAAACTTAATGCTTGACTCCGTAAGCATGCTGACCCCTGAGGTACATACACTACACCACTATCATTAACTGTGAAGGTCTTTTGCCACCAAATTCTATGTTGCCAAGACCAGGATCCACAAACCACCACTGATTTCTATAGAGCTGTATTCTTTTCATTTATCAGCAAATTTGTTGTCACTCTTCCACTGCTTAACTTAGCTGGGTCTGAGTAAAACTTACTGTGAGTTTTTATTAGTGTCACTGGATGGCGTAAATGTTCTATCCCTAGGGCTTTTCAAATGCAAAGATCAGGCACAGCAACAGTCCTCACTACTGCAAATGGGAGGGGAAAAGTCATTCCCACTGCAATATCTGGAGCTGGCTGTTCATCAATGGACACAGTTTAACACATCAGATGTGTATAACCACTGTACTTTCTTGTTCTCCTCAAGGTATCAGAAGACAGTAATACTTCTCTAGGACAATGCTACTCTCGGAGCAAGGCAGGGGGTTGAAGAGATGGAGTACTTAATAAAATTAACAACTTTAGAGAAAATCAACATACTTTTGTGTCAGAGCTTAATGTCCATGCTCTGTTACATGAAAAAGACCTTTTTTCCTCCCTCTCACTCTTCCTTTCTGTCTACCGGCACAAAAGACCTTGCAAAATTCGATAGCATCTCTTGATAAATACCCAGTATTGTTAGAGCTCACCTGCACTGCAAATATGCCAGCAAGACAATACACAGATGAACTGAATCCAGACAGATAACAGCAGATAAAACTTGAGGACGTATTCAGGATGTTATCTGACTGCAAGCATGTAAACCTGCTTTTCATCTCAAAATTCTGAGATGTTGAATTGGTAAAAGTAGTATTACCCAACTTTATTACACATTTTGAAATCCCTTGAAAAATATAAGGCCTTACACTGGTGCAGTACTGAGACAAATATCTAAGATAACTTATTTCTAGTTATTGTCACGAAAGCAAGCAACTAACTAGTAGGACATTACCCTGGTCATAAGTTACTCTGTGTGATTTTTTTGAGATTAGAAAAGTTACACTATATTTCATAGGACACAATGTCTGTGTTTCAGAACACCTCAAACAGTACAACATGCATCAATTTCCCATCTTCCCAAACAAGCAAGATCTCCAGTCAGATTCACATAAACATTTTTAAAACATGTATTTTGTGCCACTGTCTAAAGCGAAGCACTCCACAAAATGCTGTGGTAAACCTTACAAATTCCCCTTTGACAAGAAAATTAATTTCCTAAATGTTTTTCCTTTTTATGACTGCCTATACCAAGGCTTTTGTTCTGAAGCAATGTAGGATCCAATTCCTTTTTTCAAAGTCTGCCAACCACACTATTGCATGAAAAGATTTTCTTTTCTTCTCTTTTCTATTTCATCAACAATGAATTGAATAGAAAGACCGGGGTTAGGATGCTTCTGCTTGTGGTTGTCACTTTTGCCGGTTTTCAGAAGAGTTCTGAAATGCTGACCAGCCTTAAAAGTACATTAAGTCCTTGGTGTGCACCATTCAACATACCTGAGTTAACATGGAAATGTATTCATGATGTGGCTTTAACAAACAAACTTTGATTCAAGACCTTTTATCTTGCTTCTGGCAGCCCATCAACCATATCTTCCAGGAGTGCACTGCATGGCTAGAGAAAGCTGATTTTCCTCTTAAGAAAGTATTTGCAACTGTAGCAGTATCAATTTTCTTTGCCTCTCTCTCTTTTATCTTTTGTGATGATGGGGAGAAGTTAAGAGAAAGGAGGGCTTTTCCTCACTGATTTTGGTATTTCTGAGCTTCTTGCAGTTGTCTTTGGTTACCTACACTCTTTACTCTCCTCCTTTATTGGTCATGTGTGCACTGCATTCCCCAGTTTTCCCCCAAGATTACTTTATTTTGTTCATAATATACATATTTTTTAATATTCATTAGAAGAATTGCATAAATTTCAAAAGGTGATTTTTCTTTTCCCCCCTTCTCTGATATCTTGTGCTCACTTTCATCAGCTTACATGGCCTTTTGGGTAGCCTACTTTGTGTTTCTCAGAGCCTTTTCCCTTAGCAGTGCTACAGTCTGCCTTTTGCTAGCCTTCCCCATTAGTAATCAATCACCATCTTTGTTCAGAGCTCTACCCACAGTCATTTGTTTTTTGTTTCTTCCTTCTTACTTTCATCTTCACAGTCATATAACTAAAGGCAATTCAGGCTCCTGTGTCTTGCCTGATGATGAAATGAAAAACTGAACCTGGAAAAAGTGGTTCCAATACACTGAAGGGAAGAGAAGGGAATCTGGGAGAGGTAAGGGGGTGTGAGAGAAGCAGCACTGCATCACCTGCTTATTCATGGAACTGGATTACCTGAGGCTCAGCAGACATCCCAGACTTAGATACCAGCAGACATTGTTTAGGGTTCTGGACTGAAGCGGATATACTTTTCTAGTAGAAAACCAGACTGGAGAGGAAAGAAGCAGCACCTCTGGTGGCAGTCAAGGGAATACATGCAGGAGGACTTTGCAGGTCAGCATAGTGTCACATCACACCATCAGCCCTTTCACTCTAAATTGCATAGTCCAATATCTAGATATTTTACAGAAAAGTAAGGAGATGATTAGTCCCTGACTACAGTTTTGAAGGCCAGGAAATGTTGTATTTATAAGGTAGTCCAAATAGTGCTTGTGTAGCAGTCAAAATTCTCAGCATTTCCTTGAGTAGTATCTCCTTGAGTTCCCTATGGCACAATTCTACTGCTAATTATACGAGGCAAAGTGCTATCACGACGTGGCTGTGTTGTTTCTTATACCAGAATTGGATAATTCAGAACTAGTTTTGATACCTCCAAATGTTTCCTGTATAGAAGGACTGGATATTTTGTTTTATGGCATTAACAAAACTAACAGACCTTGACCACCTTGACCAGGTCAAAAGAAATACAACTCAGAGATTTGATATGGTGGACACATATATGAGCCTATTAACCAAGGCAGCATTATGAACAAACTTAGTAAACACAGGACCTGAAAATAAGGATATTTCTAGTTTTCAGGGACTGAAATTACTCAGAATGCATTCCTAATAAGATCTTCCATTGTATTTTAGCTCTTTTACTTAATAACTAGCAAATTCAAGTGCTGGTGAGCTTGTAGTTTACCATCACACCAGACCACACTGAGTGGTCTCTAAGATTTGCTGACTGCAGTAATCTACCTTTTCCTCTCACCTGCATGTTCATTTATTTCTGTTATTTCCTATCAATATCACTCTGGGAAATTTCAGCTTTACTTCAGCATCACCTGTTTTGCTGTAGAACCTCTCTGACCTTCATTCTCTACTATCTCTGCTGGATGGATCATCTCACTATAAATTTGGCCATTCATTGGCATGGTTCTTCTTTGACAATACTTCTGGTTCTGCATGTCCCTCTTCAAAGCACCATCTTTCCATCACTCACTCTCCCTGGCCAATCTCATTGACTTACTCTTTAAACAAACTGTAGTCTTCAATTTCTCTGCTCTCCTTATCTGCTGCTCCTTTCCTTTTCCCTCTCTTGCAACTGTTTTTTTCCTTTTCAGACCCTTTTCCACTTTTTCAGTAGAAAAAATATATCTTTTTCATCCTTTTCAGCCTTTATCTCTAAGGTTGCTTAGATTGTTTTCTTGCTTAAATACCACAAGTTTCCCTTTTCACCACTGTTCCACGTTTCCACCATTAGGAACTCTAAATTGATTTCCTCCTTAGAAGTACTGTCGAGTTTCCAGTATCTGCCTCCTCAACTCAAATTGACAATTTATTCAAACAAAGAAATAGATATTTTCTGACTAAAATCACTCTTCCTAATTCTCCCCCCAGAAATGCATTGTTCCTTACAACTTCCCTGCTATTTTCTGCATACCCTCTCTTGATTTGTCTCTTTCATCAGAGATAGTATTGTAAATTTATCTTTCTTTCTTAATGATTCTCCTCCCCTTTGACTCTTTTCACCATGATTTCTGCCTCTCAAATAGCTTTTCCAAAGCAATGCTCAGTTACTGTTAAAGGAATCCAAAACTCCACGTATGCTTCATACATATCTATTTTTAATTGTTAATTGTTCCCAATCACATTTTAGCTCAGGTTCTAACCAAACTTTTGTTTAGAATCTGTACTCATCAACTGTCCTCTTTTCTTCTCAGCAGAACTCACACAGACATTATGAATTCCCAAAAATCATTCTCACAATCATTCCAGATGAATAACTATGTTGCATTTTTCTCACAGCACACAGGTCTTTGTAATATCTAATCATGCATTTATAGGTTAGCATATGAGAGCTTTGTATTTACTTAGTACATGTTTAATACTCACTTCTATTTTATTCATGTTTGTCCTTTAACTGGTGTGTAATAGCAAGCAGACTGACGAAAAGCACTCAGGTAAGGGCTCCAAAAGTCCTCACATTGTAAAGTGCAAGTATGAATGTACCAAAGAAAAAAAAAAGGACCCCCTGATTACAAGACAAAGATACCAACTATTACCATTTAAGTAAAAAATCCAAACAAACTGAAGCTTTCAGCTTTCAGCTCTGATAGGCAGGTAGACTGAAATCCTTATTTAAGACAAAGCATGAAAGCTTTCTTAACTGGAAGGGGTGGGGGGGAGGAAGTCTACAGATGAAGTTATCATTGACAGAGAACACAGCTCCTGCAAGAAGTGTCTTAAAACACCTTTGAAATGTGACAGATGGACAAACCAACACTTGCAGTCATGTCAGAGAAAAATGAAACTCTGTGAAACTTGGTGATTTAGTTCACTAATATCACTAGCAGATCACTATCTGTAAAACTCAGATTCAAATAGCTCTGGACATAAGTGAAACTAAAACTGAAACTAGAAGCTAAAAGTTAAGCTAGTTAAGCACCAGTATACAAATAATAGAGCTACTAAATGAACACTGTCAAAAAAATTTTGCAGCAATAAGCTTTCTAACAAAGTTTTAGCCTACCTAAGAAATGTGGAATGTACTGAATGAGGTACTGCAAATTAACACTGATGTTGCTGAACATCTACTTGTGTGATAGAGTATATTGGACCACCTAGAGACATCAAAATTATGTCTGAAAAACAGCTGGCATGACTGGAGACAACATTAAGAAATTTTACCCATAGAATCATAGAATGGTTAGGGTTGAAAGGACCTTAAGATCATCTAGTTCCAACCCCCTTGCCATGGGCAGGGATGCCCCACACTAAGACTATGTTGCCCAAGGCTCTGTCCAACCTGGCCTTGAACACCTCCAGGGATGGAGCATTTACCACTTCTTTGGGCAACCTGTTTCAGTGCCTCACCACCCCCACAGTAAAGACCTTCCTTATATTCATAATGTGTGAAAATGAGGAACAAAAGCAGCACTTACGGAAGTGTGATATTACAGAAGTCATTGAGGATTATGCACCTCAGTGTCACTTTTGAGGACAACACCTGGTTATAATGGAAGAATACAAGAAAAAATACTAGAAAAGAACCGAAGAATGGAAGGCACTGGCACTATGCAGGTGTGTACATAGCAAGCAAGCAGCAAAACTGCAAATCTATTTTGTATGTGGGAAATGATTGATCAGGACACAGATAACTTAGGCACCAGACTTCAGACATAAACCATTTCCTTTTCTTTTTTGGAAAAGGCTGTTAGGATGGGAGAGATCTGGAGGGATGGAAGTAGGGAAGAATAGAAGATAGGAGTGGGCTGCTGAAGTGCTTTAAGGAATTCCTAAAGATATAAGGCCAGGGACAAGCATGCTCCCTGTTTATCTATAAAATAGGTACACTGAAGCCAGAAATTATGCAAATATTGCTACAAACATCTGTTTTTTGGAAGAACTACCCAGAGACAATACACTCTCCAATTTATACTGGGTTTTCCTACCCAGAGGGCCAACAAAAAAAAAAACCCAACAACTAGAGTTTACAGTTTGCATGTTTTTGTGATGTATAGTTTTGTCCTCTCAGATCTGCACAGGGGAACAAAAACCTTCTTTAAGTTTCTGATTGAAATAACAAATATGTAACAAAAAATTTTACTGTGAGGCCTGTGTTATCTCTCATAAAGGATACGTGACATAAACTGGCAATAAAGTAGCAATGAAGACAATTATTGTACAAATGATATAAATGTTCATTTATATATTAATTTTTTGAAAGCTGTATAATACAATATAACTTGAAAATATACAGAGTAGAGTGCATGAAAAGGTCTGATTTACACTAGGAAACACATACACAGGTGAAGATTGGTTTTGCTAGTTTACAGACATCAACAGTCTCTCATGAGGATTTCTAACTGCTGCAAGTGTTGCCGTGGTTTGTAAAGATGGGCTGGCCTCTACTGATTTTTACTAATAGTGACAGCTAACTTCATATAACTAACCAAACACAAGCAGTGAAGAGTGATCTGCTATCGATAATCTAGGATAAAAGTGGAGAGATGATCTTGGTGCTATCCACTGTTCCGACCTGCTTTAGTAGTTTGTCACTATCAAGCTCTCGTCCTTCTGTTGATTTACTTGCGTGTAAGGTGCACCAAGGCTGCTTGGTGCTCTTCGCTGGGTTTATAGCAACAGCTCCCTGAGGTTCCAGTGAGCTGTGATGCTCCCAGCCTTGCACCTTCACACAAACACAACCTACTATTCTAGCAAATGTACCTATTTTTTCCTTTCACAAACCTCTGACGTTTACTTGGCACTACTATCTTACCACCTCTAGATGACATATTAGTGTATCCACTTATGAACCAAAAACCGGTTCCTAAATTTTAATTCACACCTCTTTGTTCAGACAATGGAAAGGATAATTCAGCTATTCAGATTTTCCCATAAACTTTATTTCTTTAAATCTCTTACAGTTCTTTAGAAAGATTTTATTTCTCTCTTCTTTCCACGCATTTTGCTCGAAACATTAGAGATAAATGCCCGCGGCCATTTTCTAAAACCCCAGAAAAGTGAGCAAGGTAGATTTTATTCTTTCTGTTCTGCGTTTCATTCTTTTCTTTGACTTGTTTTCTTCACCTTCACATTTTTCTCCCCCTCTCAGGTGATCCCAGAGGTAAGATTTATGTTTACTACTGATGTTTTTACGATTAATACATTGAACTTTAGTCACTGAATTACTACTATCCGTAGGTTCAGAAATGCGCCAGCCACGCAGAAGTCACCAGGGGACCTCTCTCAACCAGGGTGCCGACTGGCGCTAAACCCAGACTTTAACCCTTAAGCACTAGCACCCCCCAGTGGTCCTATTTATCACTGCAGCTCACTTTTTTTTTTTCTTTTTGAGTTTTCTAGGTATTCAGACTTTCAACCTGAAAGTAAATTCAAGTCAAGTGCCTCACAACTACCCAGCACTCAGGAGTCTTCTGAATTCAGTAGAGAGCTCTACATGTTTCATCACAGGTAAAGATGAGGAATTTTAATTTATTTTCAGTCATTGCATGTATATATTTCAAAACACCTCTAAGAGCAAGATTTTCTTGTAAAACACATTTGAAGGGGGGGGGGGAATGGGGAGAATCTGACACAAAAAAAATCAGACTCTTTATTGGAGCAGATTTTTGAAGAAGGAAAAGTAGGTTCAGAGTCTCTTCCAAGAACATTAGGTTCTACAGCTATTTTTGACTTTTTTAACGAGATTGTAACTTATAAAAAAGATACTAAGCAATTATGATTTTTTTTAATTTGCCTTTTGATTGAACTTCACATACTTAGAAACTAAAGTCCATCATATCTATTGAATTAGAATTCTAAATCAAAAATTCCTGGCTGACATTTCATTCACACAATGAAAATTCAGCCATGTTCTCACAAAATACTCAACAAGAAGCACATCCCAGCCACTGTTCTTCAACCCAGCTCTTTACAAAACAATCTGAAATTGTGTTAACTGGGATTGTTTTCCCTGTTCCCTAGAAGACCTCTGTCACTGAGGAAAAGTGAAGTAATAGGATGTTGCAAACCATCACTGGAAGGAAGAGAGAATAGAAACAGTGAGAAGAGCAGACAAATGATGCATATCTAACACAAATATGGAATGCTTACACCTACCCAGCTCCCTCTCACTCCAGAACAGCCACATCAGCAAAGCCCTGTATCAGTACTGACTCAGCAGGAGGAGAACAGAGGAGGAAGAATGTGCTAGCCTGCTGGGGGAGGAGACAGAACAGCACTTCTGCACGACACTTCTGTACAGGATGAAAAGGAGGAATTTCCTTTCATTACTGTTGGAGCCCTCCAGTAACTCCTACTGCTGCAGTATTGGAGATGTTAATTAAAACAGTCTATCTGAAAATCAGTGGGATTTATATAGCAGGAGATTATGAGCAGTGCAGAACAGAAACAAACATGTTTGTCCTCTATCAGAATTTCACCAGACTTGATGTAACAGGCACCCAGAGAGGTGACACAGCTTTACCCAGCCCCTCCTGCTTCTTATATCCAGAAGGCTCATCGTGTCATTTAACTGCTTCTTTTCCTCATATTACTCAGTTGCAAAGCTGAGGACATCTATCAGAGTTTAATAACATATTTCCATGCTTTGTCTTCAACATAAAGACTGAACCCTTGAGACAGGGTGAAAAAAATCCACCAAACCAAATCCCCAGAACATATGTGCCTTTTTCTGCAATTTAAGGGCTAAATGCTAGGGTTCTTTCTCAGAGGTAACCTAAAGGAAGTCTGCCTTACTCAGTATCTCTGAATCCAATCCTTCAAGAGCAACAGTTAGCCCAGCGTGTGAGTGTGCTGAGACTAGGCAAACCCATGTAACACCTCTTGGTGATACTCTGTTATTCTACTGCTAAAGTTCATGAGGTTTTGAGAGGAAATTTATTTTTGCAAGCTGCTGTGCGCTGACTATGATGTGGGGCAGCTTTCACCTAGGCAAATGTCTTAACTTTTGTTAAGGTTCTTGGACAGACAAACTTACTGTGGCATTTACAAGTAAAGCTGCATAGATACATTTGGCTTAGGCTATTCAGTGAAAGTACATGTTGCAGGTTTTAACAAATAATGGACAGTTATGGTTCAGCACAATAGGAGAAGATGGCTTTTCATCTTGACAGCCACCATCTATCCCCTTCTTCTGGAAGTTCTAAAAATATTTGAGAGGTTCTAAACCATGTTCCTCATAGGTTACCATCACTACCTAAAACATAGAGGTTGGTATTCAGTATGACAAGTTGGTTTTATGTAGTTTAACCATCTGTCTCTGCCAGTTACATGAAGTGGATGATTCTGAAAAAGTCAGCAACCATCATAATGAAAACATACATTATGATACAATGTGTCACACAGCACTGAAAATAAATCCTGCTGCTAAAGAAATTGAAAATGCACAATAAACACATTACCTGAAATTAAAATTATTTTTGACCAAATCTCCAGAGAAGCTGTAACAATGAATTCCTATTTATATGGACTGCTCAAATTCCCAGGTGATTCCCTGTGGAGAGCTGTATGAATACTTTTTCCAGAGCCGAGGAAAGGAAAATAGATAGATATAATGGAACTGCAGGAGCGGCCAAGCAGTAGATTGATTCAACAGCAGAAATTCAGTGCATCCCAAAAGATTTCCTAGGATTTGCTCTCCTGCTGCTTAGGGCAAAATTTGTTGTAATGAGAAACTGAGGATTTTGTTTCAGGTGTGTCAAAGCCTGTAGTGATGACTTGAAGGTATAAAGAAAAAACAACAATTGAAAATCTTTCTTAAATAATCCTTTTGGATTAACAGAGAACAAGGACAAGCTCTTCAAGGTGCAAAAACCAGGTAAAATATCTCATGTAAACAGCATTCCTTAAGAGATATTAACTGAATGCACAGTTGAACCCTTTCCTTCAGCTCCAGACTCCTGCATTAAACAGCTTGAAAACTAAGATACACTTCAGTAAGCAAAACAGAGAAAGCTTTATTAAATTATCTGGTAAAATTGCACTTGATCTCAATGTGACCTCTGCTCTCAGAAATGTCTGTAGAAAAATCCTCAGCTTTTGATTGTGAAGTACTGAGTTAAGTTATAAAATAAAAAAAAGAGAGGGTTTGTTTTTGTGGGTTTTGTGTTTTTTTTTTTTTTTGTATTTAATAAGGGAACATTTAAACAGGCAGACTACTCTGTTCATCTGGAGTGTGCCACACTGTAGAAGGCTGGCAGGAAGCACATACTGCTGCAGTACTACATAAACCCTTTGAAAGGTTAAGTGGAAAATGCATGATATGAATTTCACCCTGAAGAAATGTGAGAATTTGTAGGCACTCATGCCCTCCTCTATGAGAATTAATAGTCATTATGAACACTGAGCCTCCCTACGGCTCTGATATACCACAGCCTATCACTTTCATTTTTACTTTGAAATCGCTTTCACAGTGAAAGCTCTGAAATGCTCTTTTGTTTCTCAAGTAAAGCCCAGAGTTTTATTCAGAAACAGGCATCAGAAACAGATGAAATTTCTTCAGGCAAAATGTTGAACGCTGACGGCATCCTAGTTTGATTAGGGAAGACACGCAAAATCTGAGATGTTCGTACTCACAGTAGCACTAGCATACTCCTCACACTTCTCAACATCTCGCTATGTACTGGAATATCACATCTTGTAGAACCACAGAGAAGAAATGGATGCTCTAAAAAACAGCTTACTGAGAATGAATATTCATGCATGAATGACATTATATCTGGACATTCAGTGCAGGTTTACATCTAATCACAAACAATGCGAATACAGAGCAGCCAGCACCTACCCTTTATCCACTAGATGACTAAAGCTGCATTACAATTCCAGGCTCCAAAAGATTTCAAGACCTACCACATGAAGCAGGATCAACTAGAGCATCCTTCCTTATTGATAAAATGCCATCAGACTCAGAAACTCTCCCAGCACACAGCATAGGAACAAGTACTGACCAGGAGAGAACAGCAAGTGCTTCTCCTGCTTCAGCCCCTTCTCAAAATACGGCCCATAGGATTTTTCATTTCTAGTTGAAACTGCATTTTGCTACATTTTTTTTTATTATTTTTTCTGTAAACTGTGTCTAGAGTATACAGAGAACATACATTATTACAGCCAGCTACCTGTCCCTCAAGCTCAGCATGAAACACTGATACCCTCATGGCCATGGAGTATGAACCAGAAATCACCTTCTGATCAGGGATGGGGCAGGATCTGAACACATGCAACAGCGAGGAGCTAATAATCAGTTACTATTATAGTTCCTATTATAATTTTACTGCTCTCAGCCTGTGGAAGCAGAATGGGAGTTCTGCCTCATTCATTAGCCTGGAAAGCAAGACAAGTTGTATAGCAAGAAATAAACCACGTAAGAAACATCTAGACAAAACACAATCTTTGCTTTTAATGAGAAACCCTCCTCTGCCCCATCTTTGGAAACCCATTACATTTCTTACCTGTATGGTCCCAGAGTTCTGCTGCCATAAGACAAAGCTGCTTCCCAGGATTCAAGGTTAATACAGGCATCCATGGCACAGTCAAGCATTTTCAGCTGATAAATATTTGTGTCTGGAAGATGACCTGTATTGCTGCTCAAGAGATTCTGGAATCTTGACAGAACCTGTTCCCACTCTGTAATTAGCCATAGTTAAAGAAATACCTTTAATCAAACAAAAGTACAAGTTCTAAATGTTGATAGCAAGGAGTAAGAGCTACAGAGCATTAAGATGAAAAAGCTGCCATCCTTCCAGACTATGCTTTGATTATTGAAAACATACTTGAGCTCAGAGATGGTAGCGGAGGTAACTATGCTTTGTTCACATTTAGCAAAGTGATTTCTAAAGAAGGTAGTATTTCAGCAATAAAGGGTAAAAGAAAGATGACAAAATGAAAGGATATTTTAATATAAACAAACTAAAATTCAAATTCTTTTAATTTAGCCACTGAAACATTATTATTCAGTTAAGATACTCCTCCAAACCTTATGCCCAAGGGCAAGAACTGATGGAAATGGTTCCTATTTATATGGACTCATATATATATATATATACACACACTATAAATGGTACCAAAATGCCTCAACAGCTAAAAAAAGAATATTTTTAGTATATTAAAATAATGATACATACTTCAAGCTGCCCAAAATTTTGCTTAGAATTCTCATGAAATTAGAACCTTTTCTTGCAGTTACCTAATTTTCTTTATCCTTGAAACAGTTGTAAAAAGCACTGGGGTTTTGTTTGAGGTTTTTTTTTTCCACATACAGCTGCATGTTTCATGCATGAGAAAGAAAATAATTGCAGTTCTGAAGTCTGACTGTAGTTCACAATTAAGGATCTTGGCAGTAAAGAAATTTTTACTTCCAGTGCTACAAGAGTTTTTGTGTGCTTCTCAGAGAGGAAAAGTAAGCTGGGGCTTACATTCACTTTAGTTGGATATTCCTTACCACAAATCACTCATTTTCATTACATTCTACACTGGTTTTACTTCTCTGCAGACCAGATTCTTCTCTCTGACCACACCTGAACTGAGTATCAATACTCCCAGATTTTAAATGAGCACTGGTATCTGAGATTTTATGGGATTCCCAGAATGCAAGCACTCTAAACACCAAAAAGATATCATACATACCAACCAGTAAGAACAAATCAAATAAACACTCCACCCTCACCTCCCACCCCCATCCCTGACTTAATAGTAAGAGAAGTAGTAACATTGGTTATATCACAGTCTTATCCATACAATCAGCTCAGGGAAGTTCAGCAGTTATCTTCACAACATTACTGAAAATACTATTCACCCCCAATCCAGCAATGGACTTAAATGTACAATGATAACCCTCTGATGAAGTAATTAGTCCTTCCTGAACATGGGAATATTTACATACTTAAATTTAAGAATGTGACCAGTATGTGGCTGGGCCAGGATTTATAGCATGGCTGTTACAAAGCTAAACTAATTATTTGTGAATTGCTCTCATGCCCTTGGATTGAAGGAACCATGTAAGGCAAGGAATGTGTTATTAGAAAATTGCACCTTAACCTTTATATTTCTGGCAAACATCCATGTATTCTTTACAACTGATTAAGGACAGACAAACAGAAGAATGAGGGATATTATTTCAACTTGATACAATTTTTGTAGAAACTACAAAGCACTGACATTCTTGAAAGATTACCATTTTAGCCGATGCATTGTATTTGTCTGCTTTTACTTCTCATTAGACTGCTTTGTTCACTCACTAGCATATAATGGCTGCTGTGCTATATTGCAGAACCTATTGGGATCAAGTTTTCAGGTACATAAATTGAAAACTAGAAAACCCACTATCAGCTGCAACAGGACAAAAGAGAATCTGACTGTTCTGTATCAAGAGGAGCAGCCCTCAAGCAGCTATGCTACTGTTGTGTGGCCTGAGATGCAGAGAAATACTCTTGTATTGGGCTTTAGCATCTCAATTTGTATGCTTAAACTGGATTTGGGTCTGAGACAGTTAATTCACACATATTGTTTCAAGTACTCTAGCTGTAGACTTAGAATTACAACACTCTAACATGCTATTGGTAGCTGAGATGTTGGAAGTCACTAACTTCCTCAACTGTAAGAACCTTTGGTTTGATTTGTTAAAAAAATTACCTTTGCAGAAACTAATGTCTATGTGCCTCAGACAGCAAGTAAGGTTTTCTATCCATTCTTGTCAAGTGGACAAATATCAAGCTCCCTTTTCAGATACAGCACTCACTAGTGCATGCCAATTAGTATTTTGGTGCAATGGAAGGAAAGACGACACATTTCATAGCCCATGTCTGAAAACAGAAGCTGAACAGAGAAGAAGGACATATTTGTCAACCATTTGCAATTCATTTTTCTACAATGTTTTTGATTAAAATGTTACATTAGTAATCTTAAAGATATTAGCAAAATTCAGTAGGTGAAATTTCTGCTGCAATTAAGTATAAGAACATTATATAGCACCAGTATTCTCACTCCATACTTTCAATATAAAAATGATTGCAACTGCATGTTGCATATCTATAATTTAACTTCCAGGTTAAAGCATGGGCTCTGAAGTATAGCTGAATACCTGAAGATCTATTTTGATACTGTCTGTCTTAATCCAGTGACTACAGAGGAACTTAAGACAGACTAGAAACTACATGTAAATTAAAGTTAGATGAGATGAGTGTTTCCCCTTTGCTAACAAACAAATCTCTCTGGATTAGAAAGAAAAAAACGCAGTTGCTGGATTATTTTTTTTATAATTATTATTTTGTATTGGTTTTACTTTTGTTACAAAAAAAATGTGACCACTTGTCCAGCCTGGAATATCACTATGCAATCTTCCAGTACTCATTTTCAGCAGATTTAATTCTCTCTTGGTCCAGAGAAAGCCCATGTGTCTGAAAATGGTAAGGAATCTTGCTGCAATAGGTCAAATTCAGAGTCAGTGAAATTTCAATGAATAGTCTAAGATAAGAGAGGGATCAATACACCCATAGTCTTGTAGTAAAAATCTCCTCTTCTGTTCATCTTTTCTTGGCTGTTGCTGTTCACTAATTTTTTTAATTTGATTGAATATCTACATGATGGCCATTAGGTTCCAGTTCTGTTTATTAGTGCAAAATCATCTCATTCAATTTGGTTAATTATAAATTATTATTATATGTTATTATTATGAATTATTATAATGATTCTGTAATATTTGCAGTGAACCTCACTGTGATTATGTCCTTGTTATTTTCATTGCTG
>NW_009917738.1:40215-41659 GCF_000696875.1 Nestor notabilis | reverse complement strand
ATATATACAAACCATATATATATACACAAACCATATATGTAAAAGAAAGATAATTTTCTGAAATCAATGCTTACACAATAACCTCATTGTATACCAGAGGGACTGAAGATGAAAAGAAAATTATATCTCTCTTCTTTTCTCTGATTTATATCTGTGTTTATACCTTTATCTTTTCTATATCAAAGTCACCGAGACACCTCCTTTGCCATGCTAAGGATATTTACAATACTTTTAACATAAACTTTTATATAAACCTAGTATTTTCAAGTAAAATTTAATCTTTTTATAAGTATTTTAAACTAATTTGTCTGACCATTAGCACTGGTGGTGTAACGTCTGTATCTTTTAATACTACCCCTCCTTCTCCACTCTAAATGTTGTTCCAAATCACAAGCTCGTTCGCTTTCCAGCAGGTAATTACAAATACTATTACCACCACCTCTAAAGACTCACAATCCTTCTTTCTGGAAACCAGCTACAAACCATTACATAAATATATATAACTCTGTTCCATTATTTTCTTGCCCTTCCCACGCTATGGACCTATCTACTAGTAACACTATAATACACACCCTCCTTATCTTGAAAGAATCAGGCACAGTCTGTCTGAAAACAAACTTGATTATAAGGCAACAATAACAGATGGCAGCAAGTCAAAGAATAGTATAGATGTCGTTTGCCAAAGGAATTTTCTTACAGCTTGTGGACACTGAATTATTGACACAGAGTTCGGGGTTTTTTGGGTAGCTGGTTTTTTTTGCAATGTTGTTTTTATTTCAGCATTATGATGGCAAAGTTTTCTAGAAGCTGTCATTCTAGTTTCCTCTGTAGTTCTTCCTACATATTCCTTTCGGGACCCGAGTATGACAGACATATAGATGAGATAATGAATTTCAGAAATCTTTAGATATTGGCTATGGACTGATAGTCATCAGGAAATCCCTTTGGATATGGCTGAGAGGAAGTCACCACTAAATGGTGACAAGGCTGACCTAGCTTCGGTAGCTAACTTAGGCTAGAAGGGCTTTATTGTTAAACTGCCCATTTCCCTCCACTGATTATAAAGGAAATCCAGACAACTTGTTCAGACAAAGAACCACTAAAGACAACTATAATTTTTGTGGGATTAAACCTGTCCAAAAGATAGTCAATGGTCCTTAGGAAATCATTCAAAAAGGACTACAAACAGAAGTATATAAGAGGTGCATAGTTAGAGTGAGATGGGTCTGAGCCATATGACTAACCTTGGACATGGTAAAAATCAACTATTAGTAAGCACAGCAATTTTTTTTGCAGATGTCACATCAGGGAGAACATTGAGTAAAGTTTCTAAGGATGTTTTTGAGGGATGCCTTCCATGTATTGTGGAAATCAGATAAAAAATTATCTTTCTTGTGAAATTTAATAAAAACCTCTATAATTCTGGCACTGCAAAGAGAAGGGA
>NW_009917738.1:28410-40184 GCF_000696875.1 Nestor notabilis | reverse complement strand
GCAGGGAAAGACCGTAGTGATTGTATACAAGGAAACAATGTGCCTTGTGGGGATATAACATTAAAAGTCTCAGAAATTTGTGCTGAAACAGTGGAAAAGGAAGAATCTTTGGAAAAATACACAAAAGGAAACAACATTTTTAAAACAATAGGCAAACAAAATGGTCTCTGCTGGAGTCTAGGAAAAGCAAATGCTTGATATTGTTCTGCCCTTGTATTTCAGCAAGGCTTTATGATACTTGCCTATCTGTCTCACTTTCCTAAAATTTGTATGTGTTTTAAGTGCAGTTCTGAGCTTACACTAACAGCTGGTGTTGGACTCTTATGTGAATTTAAAGGACAAATATTATTCAGCAAAGCTACTGTAGCCCTTCCCTGTGGTAGTCTGCTAATCCCTTTCCATTTTTGAGGAATCATTGGTGGGACAGAACCACCAATAGAACACTATCTGAATCTTTGCAGCTCAGTAAATCATTCATCCTCTCTCTGATATCATCAGGCTGGCACCAACAACTAAAGGAGCTGATGGCCACACCTCGAGTCTGGCTGAAATTTCCCTTGCTGCATTTTTAGCCCTCAACTATTTTCTTTGTGCATGGGTTTTTTTTCTCCACAGAAGTCTTTCACATATCTCGGGATTGTTATACCTTCAATTTCCTTAAACCAAGCAATCCCAGTTTTTAAATTCTCTTTTATAGACCATACCTTCAAGGCCTATAATCATTCTTCCTGATCTTCTCTGAGCTGTCTTCAAGTAGGACACATCTCTCTTGATGTTTACTGAACAAAGTCACCTGGATCTGCTGAATTTGAAGTAAACACAGATAGTAGTGCAAAGCCATGCTGAAGCACAAGAAGCGATTGCTGTTGAGAACAAGGCAATTACATTAATAGCTTCTTATCCTCTGTCTATGTGTGTTCTTGGGAGTTGTCAGCTGAACCCTAAAGAATGCTGAGCCATTGGTATTCACTATATTTATTCAAATTAAACCACATAAATAAAAAGTGCCAACAGACAACAACCTTTGAAGATAGTGAATCTCTAATGCATATTGCTTTTCACTGCTGTGCTTTATTTTCACTTAAATAAAGATGAGATTTTGGAGAGGAAATAAGGCTGGGGGGCACACCTGAATCTGCACCTGGGAAGTGCTGCTGGCTGTGGGCAGTGGAATCTGTGGGCCTTGGTTATCCACTAGCTCTACTTGCTTTGAGAAGTCTGACATCTGTAATTACTGAAGACCAGTATGTACTAAGCCAGAAAGTCACTAGTTACACCAAGTCACACATTGGAAATAGTGGGCTGACAAGAACCTTATGAAGTTCAACAAGGACAAGTGTCAGGTCTTGCATGTGAGTAAGCACAATCCAGGAATGCAACACAGGACGGGATCTGCCCAGATGGGGAGCAGCTCTACGGAAAGGGACCTGGGGTTGCGGGTGGACATAAGCTCAATAGGAGTGAACAGTGTGCAGCTGTGGCAAAGAAATCTAACAGGATGCTGGGAAACATCTACAAGGGCATCACCAGAAGAGATAAAGATGTCATTGTCCCACTCAGTGCTCGTCAGGCCACACCTGGAATAGTGTGTTCAGGTTTGGCCCACATTATACAAAAAAGATGTGGACAGGCTGGAGAGGGTCTAGACAGGCTGTGTGAGGAAAGGCTGAGAAAACTGGGCTTGTTTAGCCTGGAGAAAAGAAGGATCAGGAGAGACCTTATCACCATGTTTCAGTATTTAAAGGGTGGCTACAAAGAAGGTGGACACTCCCTTTTTACATGGAAAAGAGGAGGGATGATGGGCATAAGTTACTCCCAGGGAGATTCCAACTAGACACAGGAGGAAATTTTTCACAATGATAACAACCAGGCATTGCAATAATATCCCCAGGGAAGTGGTGGATTCCCCAATATTAGACACTTTCAAGATTTAGCTGGACAGGGTGTTGGCCCAGCATGTCTAGGTCATGCTTTGCCAAGAAAGGATGGACCAGATGATCCTTGAGGTCTCTTCCAACCTGGCATTCTATGATAAGGGTATCTACGTTTTCTAAATGAACTCTACATTCTGGATTTCCTGACTTTCCAGAATCTATCCAGCTTTTTAAGTTGTTCACTTCCTTTCAGCAACAGCTCATGTCTTCATACTCCTCTTTTCGTTCATCTCCACAGTAGTCAGGTTCATAACTTCTCTCCCAGTGCTGTTCATTCACAGTGCTGCATCCATCCCCTCTGTCCATGTTTGCTGGGCACTCTTGTAGACGCAAACTTCTTACCCCACAGTTTATACTTTCTATCTTTCCATTCTCTGCTTCATCACCAAATGTTCCCTCCGAATAAAAAATGGACCCAAATAGATGGTAAAACCTGTCCTGACTCAATTGAACCTAAGCCCCATTCTCCTAAAGTTGCACCTCACTTTCAGAGGCTGACATACTTTTCACCTCTCCCTTGCCTAGCTGACTTCCTGAACTTTCAATGGGAAGACCTTTCAGGGACCCTGCATCGCACACTGTTGGAGATCAAAGTCTTCCATTTGATCTCAGAAGACCTGGAGCCTCCCCTCTCTTCCTGCAGTTCCCCTTCACCATACCCTATCTTCACAACATTTTGAGAGACAGTAAAATGGGGGAGAGAGAGAAAAAGGAAAGGTGAAATTTTCCTGGATTTCCCCTGTTCCCTCAGGATATACTCTGTGTCTCTCCCTTTCTCCATGTGTTACATCTGCCAGCGTCAGAACTGGTCTCCTAACATTATGTGATCTCCATATTCAACAATAAGTAAAGTAGCGCAAAAGCCCTGGGCATCATAAAGAAAAAAAGCATATCAACTACCTAAAGACAAATCCTGAACAACAGCAAAGTCATGAAATTTTTCAGTATAAGGATTAGCTAGCACACAATTTTCAATTAAAGGTAAATTTTTGCTCCTATCATTGTCTTAATAGCTTGATGGATGTGATAAATATTTACAAAAACCCAGTGAGGTGAGGAATTCTGTATTATTAGAAATGAAGAGGAAATTTTGAGGAAAACTAAACTAACTTCTCTTTTTCTGTTGAAAAATGACCTATATATTTAGGACTTCATTGGATTATATCTCAATGCTGCTTTTTCTGTCTCTGCTTTCTGGCTCTGGCTGGATGTAGTACTAGGAGCAGCTGTAAATATTGAGACCACCTCATTACACTGGTCCTACCCCTAAATCAAAGCAATGACCTGCCTGGATCTCCAAGCCAGCTCCTTTCACTCCTTCCAGGGGTCATGAAACAGAACACAGAAAAGAGAAACTTATTGCTAGGCATCTAATAAATGCAGAGTGGTTCAGTGTCCTCAGTACAACAAGAAAGTTGCACCTCCTCTCCTTAAGTCAATATGGAACTCCATCAGTCCTTCTTTTGAGTCTGATGGGATCAGGCAAAGAGATACCAACATCACCACAAACTCCTATGTGTCAGTCATGCAGCAGGGATTACTACATGCCATGAAACAGCTGAGGAAACACAGCCTGATGAGATAACTAATCAACTAACAGCCCTGAACAGAACAGGGAACAAAACATGTCAGCTGTCACTTATGATAGTATACACTGTCCAATTTAATTCACTTGTGCTACTTTAATACTCATCTCTTTTCCTGTTTAAGCATAGGTGATTCTTAATTAACTTTTCCTAACGTGTCACTCTCAGTTGTGCTCACTGAATGCATTATCCAGTCCAGATATTTTGGGGAAGGATATGTTAGAACAAATATCTCTCTAGTTATGCATAAAAGGGGCCATTAGGAACACATATACCTCAAAAAGTTTAGTCACTTGAGTAGATGCCTCTGACACACCTGATTTTCTTTTAGTATTTCCTTGTGTGTAAGAAGAAGACAGAGACCTCAAATTGCACAGACAAATGAAAACTTGATTTCACCTGAATTTTATTTTCCTTCCCAACTCATTCTGGAGAGGTCACTGAGGAAAAACTCTGTGGTTTATACTGGTCGCATTTTTGGTATACATTGCTCTTTCAACAAAAAAAATAAGATCCCCACACTCCCTCATTTTAGCCCCAATTTTCTCAACTACTACATTAACTTCAAGGTTTCTTTTTATATGATAATTGCGTGCACAGTTGCACTCAACAGACAACACAGAAAATAGCATATCAAAGCTTGATCTTTCTTGAGTGATATCACAGATATTACATCAAGTTCTGTCTTGTTCAAGAACATCACCTTACCCTCTCTAATTTGGCTCAATTTCTTACTATGTCTATTTGTGCCAGCAACATTCTTTAGTTGTTCTCTGTATGGTTTCAAATGTATACTCACAAAGGATGTAAAATAAAATGATCTGCACAAAGTAGAGATCAGCCTGAATCACGAGGTTCAGGTCCTGTTCCCAAGAATATTAATGTCTGGGAGAACCAAATCCAGAGAATAAAGGCTTTTCTTTTTTCAGTAAATAGCACAAGCTCCCTGACACCCACCTTTTGCTATACTGACTTTACTGAAGTGACACTAGAAAAGCTCTTTTGCTAAACAGACAGCTATAAGGGCTTCTCATTGAAAGTACTGCACTGCTTGGATCAAAGCTGACCTACATAAAAATCACAAAGCAAAAAAAAGAGGGGGGGGTGGGGGGAAAGGAAATAAAAATTGGGAACCAGGTTGTTTAGCAATAGGAAGAGGGAGGGATAAGGAATATTTGAGTAGGCTGGAGAAATCCTAAAGAACTGGGAATCCCATTTCTGCTGTGATGAGGAAAGGTTTATAGTGATGGAGGCTGTTGCTGCCCCTCATTGCCCAGCTCCCAACCCTCTCTTCTTCCTCCATGGAGGAAGCAGCAGGGTCTGAAATAAGCATCTGAGCCACAGATGTTTTACTCCTCGTTCCCTTTCCTTAGGAACCTCATCCTCACAGTGGTTGCCTGCCTTGCCCATACTCTGACATGGATATTGTGTCCAGCAATAAATTTATTGTTTCTGTAATCCAGTACCATAAGACCTTAAATGCAACAGGATCAAAGCACAACCCTGAAATCTCATCTTTGGCAAAAAGCCATCAAACTGCATTCATCTGGAGGGTTTTTAATTGAATACAGGTAGGTTAAAATCCAAGAAAATAATGTTTTCTAGCTGCTGCTTTTTTGGGGCAACAACATGTTACTCTAGGTTGCTACTCCATTTTCATCCTCTGCAAAAATGAGGTCTCTCATAACAGTGTCTGGAAACATAGCAGGTGTCCAAGGCTGGATTTATTTTCTCTTTCCTTCTCTCTTTTCTTTTGTAGCATAAAGGTGAGCTAAGAACACTGTCTGTTCTGCTGAACCTGAGCTAGATCCCGCTGAACTTCAATTCATCTCAGCAGCAAACTGTTTATTAAAGACCTGTCAAATGTCCATATTCTGTGGATCATCACAGGAGCTGACAGTGTGACAAAGGCCTGAAATCCAGTGCATATCACTGGAGGATGCCATTAAAATGAAAGTGAGACCAAAACCTCGCAGCTGTCTCTCATTATCTAGGACATTCTCACACAGTAGATCTCACACACTTCCCTTTACCTGACATAGGTCTCCTAACTTCCCCATTTTCACTGTAATGGAACAGCTTTCAACCAAAAACATTTTGAAACAAAAAAAAAAAATCCATAAAGCTTTATTAAAGATGTGCATTTCTACTCCATTTGGAGTTCTCCTGTGTGTCCAGTTAATCACTGTATCTCTCTTTTTGGTCACCTGCTGCTTATTTTATAGGCTGTTATATCTCAGAGCTTGAAAAGAAGAATAAATAGGAATGACTGAATTTCAACCTCTCAAACAGAGATTTCACAAGAAAAACTGTTCTCAGCCACTTGCCCTTATCTCAGACCAAGCCTGAACATGTCTTTGTTCCAGTTCAAATGAGACAGGCTAATAATATTTCTGTCCTCATTATTTTTTCGGTTTTCTTCCATTTTTCCAATTCTGGTTTTGACTGAGTATTTAATGGCTATAACAGTTTGGTCAAGGCTGTATCATCAGTGCTGTCAGCAAACAGCTCTCAGTCATGAAAAAAGGGTGGTCTTAGCTATATTGACCAAAGGTAGGAAGTACCTCATAAGCTTGTTCTGAAATGCTTGATGTCTGGTCTGTCAGACCGATTTTACACCCATTCAGCTTCATCAACATCAGAGACACTATGCCAGAGCAAAAATGATCGAGTGTTGACTTAGGCTTCTATAATTTTTAAGTCATTCTTGATTTACTTGAGGCTACAGTATATTTAATTGCTCCTTGTCTTCACTCTTGAACCCAGGTCTCAAGGAACTCTTTTCATGACAAAACCAGTGGCCAAAGGAAGATCCAAATACAAGACAAAATCTATAGTTTAATCACTTGACTGTGATCTCAGCCTGTGTCCTATGTAATTATAAAACAGTTCCACTCTTTTATATCTATAATTGCTACAAATTCATACTAAAAAGAAGGTCATCCATATTAGTACAGTTTTCAGATTTATTACATTACTCTGTCACTGCTTTGATGTTAAAGATTTTGACAAATATATTTGCTATATTAAAAAAAAACAAACACCAAATTAGGGGTAATTATGTCATTTACACAAAGATTTTTGTGATTCAAAATTTTATTTTTGGAATCTCAGTGCACAACTTACTCTGTAATTATTTAAAAGTTTTATTTTGCCTTAATACCTGCACAACTGATACAAAAATTGTCGGAATAATTCTAGTACAACTGCAGGTAAAATTCTGTTCCATTAAGAACAGAAAGTTAATAAAGCCAGTCATATACTTAAATTTAGGGGTAATTATACATGTTTAAAAATATATTCTAAGAGTAATTACAGTGGAATTGCAGTAAAACAGCTATGTAACGAAAAACACTCCATTGCCCAGCACACCTGAGGCAGGTGGAAACTCAGCTAAATCAGATGACTTAGTACTTAAGCCAGGTACATGGAAAGTTTTTCAGGGACATGTCAGCTACTAAAGATCAGCAGAAATACAGGTTTAGGGTTTTTTTTCCCGAATCTTTGATAAATTACACTTAAGGTTAATAACACACACCAGTAACAAAATGTCCATGACACTTGACAGTACAAAACATGTTAGAAAACTAGACTATTCAGACCAAAGGTTTTGATTTTGGCCTCAATTTCTAAACGCAGTTAAATATGGTAGCTGTTCTGGGGAGGGATTAAACAGCAGTTATTCAGACTGGAGAAAGAAAAATAGGATGGTATACGAAAAGCCCATGTAATGCTACCCAGAAGATGAATTGCCCACTAGAGAGATGCCTGGACACATGGAAACTGTTCTGGGTGCCTCCTGCTCTGCATAGGAAAATAAGGCATATTTTTACATATTCTTTACAACTAAAAAGGATGGCACTCATGCATTGCTTGACTATAGTAGCAATATTGCCTTCTGACAGAACAATCCTGGAGGCCCCAAATACTGATTGCTTGCCCATGACATAAGGAGTCATGCTAGTATCAGCAGTGGGATCTGGTTCCCAGGGAGAGAAATCACAGACTGGTAATTCTGCTTGATCTGAGCTGGAACAAATAACGGAAATGATCACACAGACCAGATAATCTGAAACAAGAGTCAAAACAAGGGTCGAAGAAGAAACAAGAAAGCTTTAAAAGAATACCTGGAAACATCCCTGAAAGAGCTTATAGTTGGGCTGCATTTGAAGAGAAAAAAAGTATTTGCTGGGACAAAAGCTACAAAAAATCTGAACAGACTTGGGACACTTCTGGTAAAGCTCCCATCCTGGCCTCAAAAGCAGATAGGGAGGTACAAGCTGTCTCCAAGCCTAGTAGAGAGCGTAAAGAAAGTTATGGCCTGATCTGGGATTTGCTACCCAAGATGCACTGCAGTATAGATTCAGAGAGCTGAAAACATCAGCTTCTGAAACAAATAAAATGTGTGCAGACCTGTGTGTCTGCATGAATCAGTGGATGAGGAATGGGGCCAGCTGGAAGATTTGGTAAGACTGGGCATGTATATCTTCCACATTGTCTGTAACCAACAGAGACTTGGAACAGAAAGGCTGGATTATCCCAGCCTGAGTAACAGAGAAGCCAATTATTTTTGAAGGATAAAACTCCCTGGAAGTTATTGCTTCTGTTTAATTTCATAGTCCAAGTGGAAAACTTGGAGACTAGCTATGAAGTGTGCAAGGGAGAGAGGGAAGGGACAGGGGCATTTTCAGACTGCCAACTTTATTATCTCATCTCCAGTGACTCCACAGCAGTGTATCCCTAGGAAAGAAGCTGCATTATCCAAGTCTTGTAGAAGCCCTTTGTTTGGCATGTGATGGCAAGGACTCATCTCAGCTTGCCAGAGCACACCCAAGGAGACCCTACCTGAACCTGGAAAGAGCCTGTGGAGACTAGTTGTCTCAGAATGCACAACCACCACATCCCCAGAGCAGCTGATGGTTGAAAGAGACAGATCTATTAGAGGTGGCAGTTTAAGATCAGCAAAATAAGGCCTACAACTGCAATGGAGACTCCTGAATTTACCTAAGATCCTGGAAAGTTTCTTGGTGCAGTCTAACCAAGGAAGAAGAAGGGTATACTTGCAATGGAAATTGGTCACCATAATGCATGCAACATGTAGATATGTGGCTATGGATGTGTTGGGTAAGGGGATTTAATGCAGCTTATGAAAACCATGGTAGACTGACGGGAGGAACTTTGGTCTACAAATAAGGGAAACAGGTAACTGGAAAAAGAAATTTTGCAGGAACAATTTAAGTAAACACTGACATAATCAAAAAAGACTGATAAATCCAAGGCTGGGTAGGACATAGCCTCACCATTGCCTGGTGAGCATCACCCAACTGCTCATGTGAACTTGCAGATCACCAGCTGGAGATATGCTTTGGGGGTAGAAGGCTTTGTGTTCAAACATGGGCAGTGCAAAACCAGTCATAGAATTTTGCTAATAAATACAAAAATCTATGAAGTACACAGGAATAACTGGCCAAACTGCAAGAGCTGATTTTGGCATGACTAGAGAAAATGGAACCCAACACATCACAAGTGGACAGAGTGACAGGAGGTCAGGGAAAGACAGGGGAAAACTTGGATGCTGGTTTAGAAACCTGTCTGCATGAACAAATATTCAGTTTTATGTAACTTTTGGTAATAACTGTGTCAAAAATATCAGAAGTAGCCAACAAATTCAACCTTTAGAGAAGTCCTTTAAAGAGGCCAGTTGAGTAAAATATATCTAAATATTTAGGAATAATGACAACAATAATAATAACAACAACAGTAATAATGATAATGCTAGTAATAATAAAAAAACAGAATGACCTAAACCCATTCTGAATTCAATTCCGGAGCTGTAATCTTATGCTCTGAAAATACAGGTGACAGTGATCAAGCTGGAGAGTGTCACAGCAGCATACATTGAGCAGCTAATCCATCATGTCACAGTATGAAAAAGAGAAGACTGAACAAGCCGGTGGGGAAATATATCAGTATAGTATGAATTACGCTTCAACCAGTTCCAGAATCTCACCACATTTTTGGCTAAAATACATATCAGAAAAATTTTTCTTTTGAAGTGCTAGAATTTGCTTTTTTTTCAGAATAGAATTTGACCAGGATTCTATAGTAGGGCCAAGCTCTCTGTGAAAATATACGTAGGGATGTGCAAAACAAACCTAAAACAAGGTGAGGAGTATTGTCACAGCAGGATGACATTTGAGGTCATTTAATATGCTGTTGGAGTGAAGCACACTGCAACATTCCAAGTGGTCCATCACTAAGTCCCTTGGTTTACCAGGACTACAATACAGCTGTAGTGACTGGGTGAGAAGGTGAAACTCTTTGGGGATTGACTGTCATTTAGCTCAGAGCTGAATCTTAGTGACTGTTCCTTCCTTACACTCCCCTTGCTTCAAAACTTTCAATAATGCTTTCAGAAAGTAATGTTTGGGGACTGGAGTTGTAGTCCAACGAATTGGTGGTGTCACAGGACTAAAAGTTTCTAAAGATCTTGGGGAAAAACCTTGTCTGAAAGGAAATTCTGGTTGTGGCTAAATCTGTAAGATATTTCTGCCATGGGCTGCAAGACAGAATATCTGTGGTTAGATCAAGCCGTAGTTTCTTACACTGGCTCTGTTAGTTCAGAAATCCTGGGGAAACTTGCCAGGTGGTTGGAAAAGATTGCCTTGTTTGGATTTCATGGTCATATTGAGGCCTGGACATGAAAACATAGTAAGGCTGATACTCTTCCAGGTGGTGTTATTGGGAAGCTAATTGCAAACATTGTTTCAGGCAGAAATAGGAGGGACTAGTTGCTCCGGAGAAGATGCCTCCTTGTGAAAAGTAGTTGGTTCTTTTTAACTTTTCTGGATAATTTGAGAAAGTTCAGTAAGGTTGCAGAAAAGAACTCTAAGAAAAAAATTCCAGAATCATAGAATCACAGAATAGTTTGGGTTGGAAGGGACCTTAAAGATCATCTAGTTCCAACACCCTGCCACAGGCAGCCCACCTTCCACCAGACCCTCAAAGAGCAACATAGCAGAGACTGAAAACTAGAGCCTAGAAGAGCTTTCTGGATTACTGAAAAGCTGACAGGGAGGTGGATGTCCTGCAGACCCCTGTTTCCCATCATAACCATCTCTGACTTATCTCAGGACATCATGCTGCCTGCTCACTGGTCAGTCTTGTGCTGGAACAGGCTGAACAACCTCAGACTCACAGTGACAACTCATGAGTGCTCTTGTATGTCTCTATGCAGGGTGCGCACGCAGCAGACAAAACGTAGCAGTGTTTATTAATTTTCTTACATGCTTTATACCTAGCTAGGTGGAAAGGATGAGAAATTAATCTGTTCAGGCAAAATCTGCTTGTGCAGTTTGCCTCTGGCACAGGTATAGAGGCTCCTGTCTGTGGTGGTGGAGGAAAAGCTTATCACTGAATCTCAGTTAAGGAATATTTATTTTTATTTTGTACAGGTTGTGTATCTGTGTTTAATTATCAAATACTTGTCAAGGTGAAGGAATCTCAGAGTAAAGAAGAGTTTAATTTTAGTATCCATTTTGTTCTTCCTCCCATTTCCCAGATCTTTCCCATAAATCATGTTCTTTCATTTGGAGTTTCAAATCTCAAGACTCCCTTCTGTAACATGATTAAATGACTTCATTTTGCCGAAAATGTTTGTTATTCTTTAATTTAGCTGTTCTTTTTTTTCAGCAAGTAAACCATAAATTATTTTTTTTCAATTTCTTATCCTCCTTTTTTTATTTTAACCAAGCATCATCTTTTCAGTTGCCACTTCTTGTTTTCAATCTACTTTTTCATGAAAACATCATAATTTTCATATAATTTCTTGGCTTTATTTTGTATTTTAACTGTGAAACTTTTCTGAATAATTGCACAGTTTTGGTCTGGGTGCTACAGAAGTCTTGCAAACTCACACCTCATTCACATGCACTAGTCCCCAGATTCACGCATGCTCTCAAGTCAGAGTCTGGTCTTTTCCAGACCTCTAAATCTGGGGTCCCTTTAATATCGCTCTAAACATACATTTCTCCAAGCTGTAGGACAATGTCCTAAATGCCAGTGTAATTGGCAGAAGACAAAACAGCACTGGTTTGGGCATGGAGCAGAAAGCATGTAGGCATTAAAACAATTCAGCATGGCTAGCATTAGTTTACTATACTGTTTATGATTAAAGCAAACCTGTCCAAACAGTTAGTCAGACCGAGCCGAGTTTGCCCAGCTTTGTCTAGATGTCTTGTCTTGTTTAGGATCT
>NW_009917738.1:0-28379 GCF_000696875.1 Nestor notabilis | reverse complement strand
CAGGAATGCAGAGGCAAAGGCATGTCATGGTACGCAAGAACAGAGTGGATAAATTCGTTGGCGCTGGGTGGACAGTGACAAAAACTCTCCAAGCCCTGCTGTTTTTTGCAATGAGCATTGATTAAATGCAAGTTTTACACCAGCTATCTCTTGTAGCTATTCATAAGCCCCAGTTTACAGTGGGGAGAGGAACTTTCCAGTTGGCTGAAGGAGTACAGGTGGTTGAGTTTACCAGCTTTCCAAGTGGTTTTCATTTCTTTTCCTTCCTGAGATAGTTAAATGCACATTCCTTAGCTGTGTAAAAACAAATGGCCTACTCTCGCACTTTGGGTGGATTTCAAATGAAAGCCAGGCTTAATTAGAGCTTTTGAAAGCTCAAGAGTTAATACCTGCCCATTAAACACTAACCACCAATCATTTACTGTTAGTTTGCTGGCAATAAGGAGCTGTGCTCACAGACATGCTGATTGGGATGTGGGGCTGTGTTAGTAGGGACCATCATGGGAGGAAGGAGCATGAGTATGGCTCCATGCCCAGCTTGGGAGGGCAGGCAGAGGCCAGGGAAAGAAGGAGCAGATGTTTGACCTTTTGGAGGCTTGGAGAAAAGTCTCCAGCTAGAAACAGCAGGAGGGTAAACTTGTCTCTCTGTTGGATTTGCTATGGTGTTTGAGCTTGTAGGGAGGTGGAGAGGTATTGGCTCCAAGTAGCCACTAGCAGACTAGCACCACTTGACATATTGCTGGCTGGCTTTTCAGCTCCATAAGTAAATGACATGGTGGTGACCTGTACCTGGCAAGGATCACAGCTGCACAGGATGAATCCACACTGTTGTAACACCACAAGAATTACTATTCCTACTTTATAGGTTTGGGAAGCCAGGGATTAAATGAGTTGTCAAAGGCCACACAGAGAGCCAGTGGCAAAGCAGTCAGCACGCCGTGAGCCCTCTGCTCTCAGAGGCAGCTCGCAGACCACATTGCGTCTTAAAGGCAGCCATTCAACAGCCCTGTGGCTTATATGGAAGACAAATTGCATCATTTTTGTCTTTATTTGCACTGGTAACATCTGTCCAGACTTCTAAGACTGCACAATGACTGATGAGTAGCTCAGTAAAGATCTCTAGCAGGCAAAATAGACATCAATACACACAGAGTTATATGGTCAGCTTCCCTGCAAAAATCTCACTGACAGTCTTGCAATAAATGTGTAATTTTATGGCCTATTTCTCAATCATATTCTGGTGCATAATATCATGCTAAGAACTGCTTTCTACCTTACCAGTGGAAATATGTTGTTGGCAAGTGGTAAGTCTCTCCAGATCTGCTCAAAGAGTCATAACTGTAATAATATAAGCAAATAGATCATCAGCATATTCCTTTCTGATTTTTTCCTCTTCTTTTTCTCTCCTCTGCTCCTTCTTTTCCTTCACTTTTCCCTGTCACACTGTCTCCCATCTTTCCTTCTCCCCGTCTCTCTCCCTTGCTCACTCGTCCATTAGTGTTTAGAAGATTTCACAGTTTTCTCCCAACCCTGGAAAAAAATGTAAGTCGATGCTGCTGATTGCCTTTGAAAACATTTGGAACAAATTATCTCTACTTTTGGAATCTGAATAAAGGAACGTGAGCCTCACTGGACAAATATGAAATACAGGGTGGGATTCAAAGAAGGTCTGTATTTTTCTTTTTTTACCTCTTTCTTAAAAGAAAATAATAGTTCTTCTTTAACTTTTACCCCCTTCTTTTTGTTACTTCAGGTTGGAAAATATTTCATCTGGGAAAAGTGAAGAGTCTAAGGAAGTGCTTTCTGTGAGGTGTCATCTTCATCAGGTCTTTTAAAGGTGAAAATGATGATTGGCATGAATCAATTGCTGGCATGAATCAATTGCTAGCATGAACTCCATGAGCCCAGTAGGCTTGATGAAGAAATGAAGCAGATCTTGGATTCTCTCTCTTCTGCAGTGAGGGAGGATTTAGGTCACCTGAGTCTCCTTTTCCTGGCTTATTCTGCTTTTAGATTATCTTGCCTCAGTTTCCCTTCCTACAGGCTTCTGCCACACTGTGGTGCTGTGGAGTTGCATCAGCCAAACAACAGAATTCTCCTGGGGAAAGATGCTATCTAAATTTAGGACAAGTCAAGTCACACATTTAAAGATTCAGACTTTCCTATGTGTAGGAGTATTCGTATCCAGGATTTTATTTTGTCTCATCTTAGAAAACGGTGCCAACCACAAAGTTTGGTTCCAAATCATGATACAAATGGCTCAAATTTGGTTAAAGGAATTGGAACTACAGTTGTTTTTTGGTTTGTTGGTGGTGGTTTTTTTTTTTTTGTGGGGGTTTTTTTTTCCCTTTTTTGTTTGGTTTGGTTTGCTTTGGATTGGGTTCAGACTCATATCTAGTATAAATACAAAATCCTTATAACTGAAAGATGGAACACTTTGCACTTCTTGAGGCCTCAGACTAGAAAACAAGTGAAAAGCAGAATGCCTAAAATTGTACTGTGCAATGCCTCATATGTTCAGGCTGTTGACACACAGATTGGTGAGTGGCACAGCAGGAGGAGGAGCAGGTGAGAAGGCAAACACCAGCCTTTGTAAAATCAGTAACTAGCTGGTCTATAGATGCTTGTTCGGTTTTAGGAACATTGCATTCTTTTGCTCCTGAGGCTTAGTCAAGAGAAAAGAAGGCAAAAAATTACCCTGTGGAGGACCAGCCATCAGACTCAGTGTGATTGGTTCCTCTGAGCCCTACGTGGCCACCATGAGCCACTGGACAGTGGCCTGACTGCTCTGGGCTTAGTACTTCTGCAGAAAAATTTATAATCTGAGGCAGATTGTCTCACAGGGTTTTTCAGCAGATAAATACACTGAGCTTCTGCTTAGTCTGCAAAAAATAGAAAGTACCAATGACCAAGATATTTTCCCATTTCTCCTCTGTTTCTCTGGAGACTTTCCAGAGATGCTGAAGCCAATCCACACTAAAAAGCTGATGTGGCTACTGAGTTGAACCTGGTAAGCAGAACTGAATATAAACTGCTCTGAAGATCAAATGAACCTTTTTAAAAGAGCAGATGAAAACTGCTTTCTAAGCTTTGGACTTTTTGTTCTGTTTCCTTGACTCATAAACTCTCGGTGAATACTGCTCTTAAGTACCAGAAATGGTGATAGAGGCCAAAGCCCTGGCAGGTTTGAATCTCTTCACATAAATCCTGTGGGTGTTAATTTGATTCTCTCCTATGATTGTTTTGGGATGATTCAGTCACATTGTTTTGACCTACTTTCCCTAGTTGCAAACACTGTCCAATCTGGTTATTAGTTATACAAAAGAACTGTGAAGGCTATTTTATACAGTGGTATGTTATTTCTGATAAATTTCATAAATATGCTAATGAGAAAATAAAACAAACAAAATTAGAGAAATATAATTTTAGGCAAAACCAAGCGTGTACCGTACGATGCAGCTCTTTGTCCAAACTCTGGCAAAAGTCCAATGCAAAGAAGAGTGTTAGGAAAATAACTCCAGGAGGTTTGATCCTCAGCATTCTATAAGACAAGATATGAGACCCTCTCCTGGTTACACTGACAGGCAGTTTGGGTTCATCAGTGCTACTGGTATAGCTATAACAGAGATTATTTGATTCCTGCTTCTTGGAGAGAGAACGTGCCCTACAGATCCGGGGAGAGATAGGAATCGGGAAGATCATGAAAGATGGGAAGGCAGCAGTTAAGGTGGGGAGTCATTAAAGGGAAGTTAATACTGTGAGTGGGAGGTAGTCTAAGAAGATATGTTAGAAGCTGAAATAAAAGCTTGAAGGGCAAATCTCGCCCTTTACATCTATGATTTTCAAAACAGTCCTAGGGAGTGAAATACCACAGATTTTTACAGGGAGCTTAACATCTAATGCCACTGGTAATCAACCTCTTCATATCTGACAGTTGGATTCAGAGAAAGTACTCTTCTTCCAGTGTTTGCTAACACCTTGGAACAACACCATCACTAAGAAAAACACAAACCAATCTCTTGTCTCCATCAGAGAAATCAAAAATGGTCATTAAGACCATCAGGTTCCCACTTCCTATATAAGAAAAGCAGGAAAACATTTCCATGTTAGGTCAGATTTGAAATGAAGCACGTCAAAAATAAAAACTTGAGTGCAAATACGTCTTCAGCACCAGATCTCCTGGATTTTATGAAATCCACATAAGCAAACAGCTCCACTCAGCTTAAAAGCTTCCAGCAATGAAATATTACCAATAAAACATCATCAATAGACTTTCACATACAGTAATTAGAATGCAAAAGGTATTTAATCTTCAAGCATAACATACATCATGGCTGAAGCCTGGAAAACTGAGAATAACATCATTTATATCCCTTCGCATTTTCCACATTTTAGTTCTGTACAAGACAAAGAAAACATCTGTAAGGAAGGTATCACTTCTGTGGCAAAGGTTACAGATTAAACTTCTGCTGTGTAAATATGTATATACATCTAAGCTGTATATATTATTCTGAAAGGAAGTCAGTCAACCAGACATTGATTTTCCTGCAAGAAATATAATTCACTGATGCACAGCTATGCTAGTTTAACAAGTAGTAATTGTTCTTCTCATGCATGGATTTTTGCATTCAAAGGATATGGTTTACTAATAAATTTGTGCATATGTGTTGCAGAAGAGGGAAATCTTTACCCAGAAATCTTTATCTCCACTGATTGCTACCTTTCAGCTAATGAGATTGCTGTCACCTAAATTTTCATTGTTTTAAGAGCAACTGGCTGCTGACAGTTTCCTTTCAAGCTTGAATGATGAAAGGAAAACACCACGCAGCCTCATCTGGCTAGCTTGCTGAGAGCTAATGAGCCTGAGGCTGCACCCATCTTTGCTACACTAGTGTGACCTTATGTCTGCTAATGCACAGGGAAGGAGTGAAAAATGTACTGCTAGTTCCCTCCAACCGTTCCCTGGGGACATGCTGAATGTGCCAAACAATTTAGTAAATATATATCAAGTTACTGCATTGAAAAATACACCAATGTATTATGGCCCTGGGTATCTCAATCAAAAGATCATATTTTATTTTTGCTTACTTTCCCCCTCTCTGTTCAGTATTTCATAATTCCTCTTAAAAAAAAAAAGTATCTTTTCTTGTTATATTTTAAACATTACACAAAAATTTTAATTTGTTGCTTAGTTTTGTAATAGACTATCTGAGATTTCTAACTAATTTGTTTCATTTTTTTTTTTTACTTTTTTTCCCTCTATGATGTGGTAAATCTAAGTCGATGTGAGATTCAATAGTGCAAGTTTAAAGGCTGCTTAGCTGTTAACAACTGAATGCACTGAGTAACATGGACCATATGTTTTAAAAAGCCTTTCCATTCTTAGTCAATAGAAAATATTTCATGGCTTTCCCTTGGTGAAATGTCTTTGCTCTCTGTGCTCAGTTTTCATAAATATTGGTGAAAATCAGCTTTACTGGATTTGAAGATCAAGATTTCATTTGCAAACTTTACACTCAAACATGCAGTTGGAAATTCTCCCTGTATGGTAGTTACTTGCTAAAGCCATCTAATAGAGAATGGAAATGCCACCAAGCAGTATGTGCGTATATACATACACATATATATAAAGATATACAGAGAGAGATTTCACAGGGCTACTGGCTATTCATTTATATGTATATTTATGTGTATATATGTAATATATATGCTCACAATGGAAAATGGGCTTCTGAACACTATAAATGTTAAGAGACTTCTGATGAAAAAAAAATATTATGTTAAGTCAGTTAAATAGTGTTAGTTTCCCAATGAAAGTTAAAGCAAAATCTGTAAGTATCAAATACGTTATTAGTGATTACTTATTTTCACAGCTCTAGGACTTGCTACCTATAGGATTACAGTTCAGGGCTTTGATATGGCCAGTGATCTTTGTGAGCTGTGCAGTAGATTTACCTTTTATCTAATAGATCCTTATTGTGTCTTGGTATTTTTGACAATACCTGGAAAGTACAGACCAATGAGTATCTTTGTTCATGTAAATGTGAAACATGGAGCTAAAGTGAATTAAAAAAAGGAACTTTTAACCTCTGGCAGGAAATAGTCATCTATCAAAATATTTTATGTTGATTTGTTCAAACAGATGGCAGATAAATAGCACTGAGAGAGCTGCACCAGATCTTTTCCTGATCAAGTCAGTCTTGCATGCTCTGGTAACATTAATGCTAGTGGTGAGAAATTAAGAGCTTCCCTTTTGTACCTCACCAGACATCTGTATCACCCATTTATGCCACTATAAATTCAAATGCAAACCTTTCAAAAAACATCTATCATGCTGGCCACAAACCAGAATGAAGTTCTGAGGTGGTGACTCCTCTAGATCATAGAACCACAGACCGGTTTGGGTTAGAGAGGACCTTAAAGCTCATCCAGTTCCAACACGTGCCAGTGGAAGGCAGGGACACCTTCAACTAGACCAGGTTGCTCCAAGCCCCATCCAACCTGGCCTTGAACACTGCCAGGGATGGGGCAGCCACAGCTTCTCTGGGCAACCTGTGCCAGGGCCTCACCACTCTCATAACAAAGAATATAAAATATACACAGTATTCCTCTGAATAAATTATCTGTGGTATAATGATGTGCTTAACACATCATAGAATTGATGCCTTGTGCTAGGAGATAAATAACTTAGATTTTCTTCATGAGATACTGTTGGGCAGAATGGCCCAAGACCATCTCTACTCACTTCTAGAAACCTTGGAGCACGAAGAGGGTAAGCCTTTTAGGGATGTTACTTACTCTGGAAGACCTTCTCAGCTGTTGGCAGCAGCCCCCTGTGTAGTTTGACAGTTTATGAAGTTTACAAATCTTTACACATAGAAACAGACTATATACTCTCAGCTATTCCACCCAGATCATGGTTCCCCTCTATGTGCTCTTAACTCAAGTTTTTGAAGCCTCAAGAAAACAAATTATTACCAATTCCCTCAAGGATGGTCTTGGCAATTGAAGAAGTACTTATCTTTTGGGGAGTCACTCCCTACACTGAAAGAAAGGAGCTTTGCAAAGGGCAGAACTTATCCCAGACAAAGTGTGGGGAGAAGACACTGTTTTCCTCAAGTCAAAGGCAGAGGGTGCCAGGAGGGAAGGTGAAGCCATTGACCCCATGTGTCCCTGGAACAACTGTGTTTGCCTCCCAGTGCCACAGTGCCTGCAGGGCTGTCTCTGCTGGGCTGCTCTGTTCAAGGCAGACATGCTGCGAGGAGGCAGATCCAAGCACAGAGCTCCTGACCTGTGCCTCTATTTCTGCACTTTTCAGTGGGCTGCTTTGTTCTGTGGTTGTCAGCCGGTGCATTTTCCTCTGCTGTTGGAACAGCAGAAGCTCTGGCTCGTTGTCACAGGAGCTGCTTTTCCCCTGCATTAAGCCTGTCTGAGTTACTATTGTATTGCAGTCACCCAGTCCCTTTTGCTTTCTGTGGCATCAGCATTTCCCTGCAATAGGAGTTGTATTGCACTATAACCCGCTGGGTGTGCTGCATAAGCCCTGAGACTTGCATAACAGGAGCAATGTTTTTTTCTCTGTGGTCTCTGTCTTCATTGTAAATAAGTAGTGGGTCTGAAACATAGAAACGTATATTTTACTTCCTTCATTTGCCTCCATCCACACCTTCCTGAACTGCTGCAGTGAATTCTTCATACTAATTATTATCCTTTAAGATGCACAGAACAGCAAATGCTTACGCACTGCTTAATGTACAGAGATGCAGCATGGCTTTTATCCAAAAGCTACAATCAAACCAGGACAAGATTAAGTATATTCAAGGCAAACACACCCACGATCTAATCAAGACAAAAGAAATCCTGGCTCTGTTTGACTCAATGGGAGATTTGCCACTGACTTCAATGAGGTTAGGATTTAATCCAAGACAAACAAGTACGAGACAAGACAAAACAAAACAATTTAGAAGTGGGAAGGTTTATGGATGAGTCATGGGAGAATAAGGGAAGGGATATTTACTTCCTGGGGGGAATGAAGATGAGACAGAAATGAAATATGAACATTTATATTTGGCTGAGTGCAGTGAAGGAAAAGTGAGGGGTCCTGGTGTGCACCTTTCAGAGATCTGTAGGGAGGCCACCAGGACACAGCAGTGTGGCTGGTCCCCTGGCACTCTGCTGATGAGGGGATGGCACCATGGGCCTATAGGCAGAGAGACAAATAGCTTTAACAAAAATTCAACCAGAGGAAGCCACAGAAATGCTGTGAGGGCTGGAGCATACCTGCTCTGGAGACAGGTTGAGAGAGCTGGGCTGCTTTAGCCTGGAGAACAGAAGGCTCCTAAAGGGGAGACCTTAGAGCAGCTCCCGGTGCCTAAGGGACTACAAGAAGCCTGGAGAAAGGGTTTGAACAAGGACCTGTAGGGACAGGACAATGGGGAATGGCTTTAACCTGCCAGAGGGGAGGCTTAGATGAGCTCTTAGGCAGAAATTCTTCTCTGTCAGAGTGGTGAGGCATTGGCACACGTTGTAAGGAGAAGCTGAGGTTGCCCCATCCCTGGCATTGCTTCACTCTTGGTCTTGCTCTCAATGGAAATTGAAGAAGTGCTCGGTCTTGTCTTTGGGGACACTATGTACCCTCAGCCTTGTGGTCCCTGTCACTAGTAGGACCAGTCATTGGGCATAGAAGCTACCAAAGTGCATGGATACCTTCACCATTTGGTCTTTCTTTTTGCTATGGTCAAATGGTGCTTAAAATGGGTAAAATCTTATGGCAATGTCAGCATTTGTTGGCATCTCTCTGGAAATAAAGCTGTGCTGATCCAGAAAATTATCCTTCAAGATTCCATCTCTGATTTACCTACTGTAGGACTTTGCTGCTACTTGTTGCTGCAATCAGCAGCACAAAGTCCAGCTGGAAGCCAGCCACTAGTTGTGTACCCCTGGGCTACATGGGTACCTCTACTGGGACAAATACTATTTAACATCTTCATTGATAAACTGCGCAATGGGATTCTGCAAGCCTGGAGAAGGTACAAAACTGGGAAGTTGATACCCTGTGTGTGTTGCTATGCAGAGGTCATGGACAGCCTTGACAAATGGGTCCACAGAAATCCAATGAAGCTTAGCAAAGGGAAGTGCCAGTTCCTGTTCGTGAAAAGGAACAACCCCAGGCACTCCATTCCAGGGAAGTTGCCCCTCTGATATCCCGTGCACACATATCTCATACACAGACAAGAGCATCTCTGACCAGGCTGGGCTAGCTTCAGTACAACTCTACTTCACCTGAAGTTGTGAGATCTGAAGACAGTGAAGAGGGAGAGAAAACTCTGTGGATAAGTTACAAAGGGTTACTGTCCTTATGTCTTCTGGGCTGCTGACAGGGAAACTCCACTGCTTCTCTGCTCTGCATTGAATCCCTGCTGAATGGGGAACAAATCTGAAACCCATTTTCCCCTTGTTAAAAGGACCCAGTAAGGAGCAGTTAAGAGACAGTGTAAGAACAGAGCACAAGTATTGCAGTTTTTTCTACTGATAGTCCTATCCAGCTGATAACAATCAGGAGAGAGACCTCCTCCCTGAATTCTGTCCAATTTCTTTCAACCTCCATAACTTCTTGTGGCTGAGTTCCCCTGGAACTGCAGGGTAGCTGGAGACAAGTGCAGCCTTGCAGTGCCCTTATATCTGTTATCTGGCTTCTGCAACAACTCTTCTAGGCATAAATAAGACCAGCTTTAAAGCAGTAAGAGGATGAAGAGGGATCTAGACTAGCCCAGGTGGAAAGTGTGTGGCTTGTAATGAGTGCTTGAAAATAGCATAGCTGCATCTGTCCTTGAAGCAAAGGCACAGAAGAAACCAAAGAGAACAGTCCAAGAAGAGATCCAAAGACAGCAAAAAGCACAACAAACTGATCAGTGGGGAAACCAGGACAATACTTTCTATGCTTTTCCATTCCTTCAAATTGCTTTTCTTTAAAACACCCTTGTATGGGCACACACAGTGTTCTGCAGTGAGGGGGAAGACAATTTGTGGTGAGACCTTGTTAATGTCTCAGAAATTTCCCATAAAGTTCTTGCTTTCACAAAAACTTCATCCTGTTCCTTGCAAAAAATCACATTCCAGACTTTCTGTGCTACAAGACTGTATCTCGTTACCTATAACAAGAATGACAATGACAATGTGGCTGTGAAACGCAGACTCATCCTCAGCCTGGAGACCTGCCAAAGTCTCCAAATCTTTTACAGCTAGTGTTTCAATGAAGTTATTTATTCACCTAATCAAAAAGTAAGTAAGATATACAATTTCAGGACTTCAAAGACTCTGTCTCCCATGGTGGGATACAAATGAAACCAGAGTCTTCATAATGCTGGTGATAGCTGACAGTAGGTACTTGGTAAAATAAGCTCTGAGTCACACAGAACACGTTTCCTAGAAGAAAGAACTATTAAAAACCCCAGGCCGAACGGTGTGAATGAAGTAAGATTCAGACCTGAAACAGTAAGGCTAAACACACTTGTTGTTGTCATAAACCCCAAGGTTTTAACCCAGAAAGGTGTCTATCTGCTGACATGAAAACATGAGTGGTACTTCAGATGAAACTAAAAAAACCCAAAGGAGGCTGATTAAAAGGTCCACTAACACCTTAAGGAAGCCATATACCATGTTGTGTTCTAAGTACCTTGGCTGGAATCTTAAGCAGTTGATTCATTCAGATAAAATGAAATCAAGGAAGAACTGGTGTTTCTAAATTCATATGGAAATGTTTAACTAATTAATTAGTACGTTACATCAGGACAAATATTAAATAAGAATTCTACAGCGTCAGCAATGTTTTCCCCTATTACCTGAAGGAACAAGGAGCAAAACCTGAATGCAGATTCCAGCCTTCATTGATTATAAACTGCATTAGAAATTAAAATTGTGGCAACCATTCTGGGCAACAACTGACATCTGTGCCCTGAATGACAAAATAAGAAAGACTACTTAATGCAGAGAAAGATTCAAGGAAGAAAGAGATGACTGATCCATTTCCAGATGAGATCCATAAGCAATGGTTTGAATAAAAATACTAAAACACCGTGGGGACTTTCTGGAAAGTGTGAATTGACACAGCAAGCTTGTTGTGTCAACAGCAGTGAGTTTGAAATTAGGGCAAATAAGAGTAGACAATCAAGAATGATAACAAGAAATGCATAAAGATAGAAAAACCTAAGCACAGCACAGAAGAATCAGACACAAACACCACCCCTCCCAGTGGATTTTAAGTAATTATTGAAATGGACCAGCTGCTTAGGAAGCAAAGAGAAAAGTCTTGTGAATCTTGATACATTTTGCTAGTTCCTTTGAACTACAGATGCAAAAAGCTGATATTGGAGAGCATTTTTAGTTCAGCACTCTATTAACAGCTTTTCTACTAATGATCAGCTTGGTTAGGCCAAGTAGAGGTATATCATAAAATCACAGAATCCCAGGCTGGTTTGTGTTGGAAGGAACTTTAAAGCTCATCCAATTCCAACCTCTGCCACAGGCAGGGACACCTTCCACTAGGGCAGGTTGCTTCAAGCCCCTGTATCCAACCTGGCCTTGAACACTGCCAGGGATGGGGCAGCCACAGCTTCTCTGGGCAACCTGTGCCAGCACCTCACCATCCTCACAGGGAAGAAGAACTGCCTAAGATCTCATCTCAATATCCCCTCTGTCAGGTTAAAGCCATTACCCTTCTTCAGAATATAAACTTTTTCATTAAAGCTCAAACTGAGCAACATGGTTCTGACTTTCTACACAGACTTGAAGCTTGAGATCAGTTTGTCAAGAAATCTTCCATGTAACTGTTAGGCAGAAAACTTCTCCCTCTGTCAGAGCTTGTAGTCTGGAAAAAAAGCTATGTGCAAATCCTTTCTCTAATGGAGAACCATTATTCTTTGAGGCAAGGACAATTACACACTTACTAGTTTTGTAGGCACATGACAATGATCAGGTGATCCTCATTTGGGGTTGTCTCTCCTTCACCTGAGCCCTGAGCTGTCACTGCTCTATGCTGACATGTGATAGAAAGTTGTATTTTTGTTAAGGTAGGGGCCACAATCAGCTGGCATAGTAGGGGACAACACTAAGATGGGAAAGGCAGTATTAGCTCAGAACATATCCAACAGAAGTTTGATTCATCCTCACAGATATCAAACCAGATATCTGTGTACTCACCTACAACTTCAAAGTCTATGTTTAGGCATTCAAAAAGCTGGGAATAGTTTAGCATAAGTGGGAAATACAAGAGTATCCCCCTTGAGTTATTTAAGCAGGATTGCTGTGCTTATACAAAATGGTTTCTTAATAGTTAAGCACATTGTCTAGTCTTGGTATTAATGCCTCCCCATTCTAAGCTTGCTCAGCCTCAGTAGAATGAAGAGGAGAGGAGATGAGAGGAGAGGAGAGGAGAGGAGAGAGAAGAGAAGATGTTTTAGTTGGAAAGCACCTGCAATGATCATCTAGTCCAGCTGCTTATACTGTGCTAACCTGGTTGCTTGCAGTTTGTGATCATGCACGTGGCAGTTTTGTGGCTGTGTGTACAGCTACAAAAGCCTGTGCACTTGCAAAACAGATCTTTAGAAAGCAGAACAGAACTGAAAGTCTGACACAGCAAAAAAAAAAAAAAACATGTTGTATACCATCCTGTTTCATACTGTATTGACATTTTGCTTTACCAGCATTTTCCACATGCCAGCTGCTAGCTTGCCTGCTGTCCAAAGATGGGCCAATTTACTGGTCTCTGGTACCTTGTTTAATCATTTGCACCTATGAAAGGTCACTGTAAAAATATGGCACATCAGAGCTGCTCTGTTTAACACCCACTGAGTACAGATGTAAATGGCTAGCCACTGCAGAAAGTGACTGAGAATAGATCCCCCGTGCTGAGCTAATTAAATATCTGTTCAGACATGACTAGAGGAATATTAGGTGAAAAAGATGACTCGGTTTCTTACTTGTTAACACAAACATTCAGACAAATTTTTTGTAATCACAAACCATATACTTTCTATAATACCAGGAATAAACACAACAACAACAAACATTGATGGAATTGCCAACGACTTCATCATCTATATCAGAAACACAGCATTATTCATGATGGTCTGTAAAGAACAAGATCTTTTGCTATTGCATCAAAAAGCATCTTAAATAAATTATAGTCTCCCTAATGACAATGTAGGCATTGAAGGTTCCAGCAAAAACTCGTTGTTTGGATGGTTTGGAAATCTATCTGATAAAGGTGTGTTCATAAAAGATCTGACTGTTCCTGATTTTCTAGACAAATGTAAATTATTTTCTAGACAAAAAAAAAGTTATTAAAAGCATCATTTGTTAGAATGGTCTTACATTTCTAAAGCATTATCTGAGGTACAATCTGGCTATGTGATGAAGGTGGAGAATTGTAGAGGAAATCATTGCGTGGTTGAGGGTGTGAAGAAAGAGCAAACAGCAAGGGTTAATACTGAGGGTTGTGTTATTCTGAAGGGAGATAACACTATTGGACCTCACTCTGTTTTTCTGCTCATCCTGGCAGAGGGCACCATCTTTCACTGTTAATACAGAAGAATGTCAGAAGGTGGTACAAATAAGGCATGAGATTGGAAACTTGATTGAGAGAAATATTGTATCATTCAACAACATGGTGCAAAATCATTAATCCGGAGGGCAGTTATCTCAGTATTTTGATATTCTAACAATTTGAGAGCTCATTCTTTGGAACAACTGAGGAGGAGATGGCCTAGAGACATTAGCTGATAGCAGGCTGAGGTTGTGGAATGGCAAGTATGTTCTAACAGTTTGCAAAAGGAAGTTTATTTCTAGTAGAGAAAATGAAGTGTTGCTGATGAGAAGTCCTCTGAAGATGTTCAGAAGAGATAGAGCAAGAGTGCAAGAAGTTATAATATAATAAGGCAAAGGAATTCTTGCAACTGTAAAGGAAAACCCAACTGTTTTTAAGATGTTTCTCTTTATGAGAAAGGGAAGGTCAGTACCTTTGTGCAGTAGTTTATATGAGATAACAGTAATTATCAAGGCTAAACTGAGTAATCGAGGAGATCTGTAAGTATATAATAATCTCAATTTCCAAATTACTTATAGCTCTTTATGACTGTTATGTCTTGTATAAATGTCTTTTTTTTTTAGCTTAGATACCCTCCTCTTTTTCCCCTAATGCTTATGCTCAATCTCTTTTACTTCAGCAGGCTAGAACGCTACACTTTGTTAGAACATTTACCTTGACAGATGGGCAAAAAGTAGTGTGATTTCACCCACCCTATGCATTGGTGGGTATGGCACAGCTGCAGTTGACAAGTCACCTTGGGTCAGAGCTGTGCCATGTCCTACAGTGCAATTTATCTCTACACCATTATAGCTATTAATACAAAGTGACGGCTTCTAGACTGAAAGTGGTTCAGTTCTAGGGAGAATGAAGCATCTGTCCATTCAGTTAGACCTTCTCCACAAGTGTTGCCTTTCATTTAGAGGGCAAAGAGTGGGTGAACTGAAGACACGACTGAGTTAGGGATTATGAAAACATCTTCCCAAACAAAATGTGATAAAAGCAAATGACCCTCAAATGTTTTATCATGCAAAAGTCATACTTTCTTGGGAGCTCTCTCATCAAGACTAAAGAACTAGTGACATGCATACTTCATATCATATATGAGTTGCAGACTGCCCATCATGGCTTCCCAGAGAAACAGTAATATGTCAGGCATAATTCTGAACTCCTCCCTCTCAAACATCAAACCAGAAAGTATCAGTGGTGCAGGCAGAGGGCAATTCATAGAATCTTAGAATGGTTTAGGGTGGAAAGGACCTTAAGATCATCTGGTTTCAACCCCCACTGACATGTGCAGGAACACCTCACAGTAGACCATGTTGCCTAAGGCCCCGTCCAACATGACCTTGAACACTACTCAGAAAGAACAGGACTAAAGAGGCTGGCAAGAAAGGAACATTCAGAAATTCAGCCTGTTACACTGCCAGTGATTTTGCAGAATGTTATTCTATCTGTCCTGGTTCTGCTCTTTTTCCTTTGATTCTCTTGCAGTCAATATTTCTGTATTCCTATTAGTCTAGCAAATGTTGGTGTAAACTGTAAATTTCACTTCTACTTTGAAACGTCAAAATATCTTCTTTCTTAACTGTAGCAAATTCTTCCACCTTTCAATTTCAGTTTATTTCACAATCTGGTTGCCTATAGCCAATTACATGAGGCTTTTCTAATCAGCCTGGTTACAGACACAGACAGAATGCTTTTAAACAAAATTTGCTTCACATTAATCTCTTTGCAGAATTACAGATTAACCCAAGATCATTTGAGATGAGAGCAATGAGACACCAGGTAGTAAATATTCTCATAATTGCAGACTCTCTTCAGACAAAGTAGTTTTGAATTCATTTCTTATTTTCCAGATCATCAGCTTTAATTGTAAACTCTTCATCATTACAGACTATGGCCAGCATGAAATCTTAACAACTGTGGAAGCTTTGTAAGCCCAGCATACAAGCCTCCCTAACCATGTGGGTTCAGAAGGAAAGCTTTTTTAACTGTTTGTGTACACACTGGTAACCAGCTCCTGAAGTAGGACTGTACAAAGTGCTTTGAGATCTCTGGATGAGAAGTCCCTTTCTCACATCCCATCAAGGTACAAAACTGTAGATTATTTGAAATGCATCTTTACATTTAAAATGCATCCTTTGCTGTTTTGTGTGAAAGAAGCTGTGCATTGTAAGAAGTAATGAAGACATTTCATGGTGGTCAGGAGGCACGACCAGGCCAAAGCCTGATAATATAAAGAAAAAGAGATACTTTTTCCTGTGTCAATTAAACCTATCAGCCTTGAAAGTCAGACCCTGGTTCATCAGGCCAAACCGGCCAGCTTGATCAGATTGTAAAAGTTTCTGTGACCACTCAGCTTTCTTCCAAGAAACATTTCTCTGTATGAAGGCCATCAGCTTCAGGAACCTATAAGCTGTCTTCCATTAGACTATCCTGTAAGAATATGACTATTCTATGAAAATATAAGACTTTCTGTAAGAATAGTCTTCCATAAGAACAGTCTTCATCAAAAATGTGTTGCTCACATAGCAATACCAAGAAAGTTAATTTCTGTAAGCTTCTTTGCAGTGATTAGGTCCATGATTGTAACTTAAAACAGGTGAAAAAAAATAGTACTTTATAAATGCTAAGAAATATCAGCTTTAGCAAAACCCGAAACTTTGCGTAGAAATCCTGACAAGAATAAAAGTTTTGGACCAGGACTCAAGAAATGCAGAATGAGGCAGTGTTTTTTTTCCTTTAACAATTAATATTTTTTGCCCAAATCTATGAGGTTTATTCAGGTTTGCCAAACAGTACAGAAATAGGTTAACTTCAATAAGTGTTACTGTGGACAACAGGAGTGGTCTTCTACCACCTTGCAGCCAAGGCCTGGGGTATTTACCTATGCTGTGAAAAGTCCAGTTCAATTTCCTCTTCTGCTGCTGATGATTTGAACTTGTGTATCCCAGGTCAGTGAATTAATTATGGTGCTCTGTGGGAGAGACACTTGGTCCCTCCTTCACATTCTTCAGCTTTCCGCTGCGGGTGCTGGTTTATGTTGTATAAATAGTTAATCACGGGTGCTGGGACTGGATCAAGAGTGCTCCAGCTCTCAGACAGCATTGAACTGCCAGGGCACAATGTCATTCAGTCTCTCCCTTGCTCACTCTGCCTATTGAAACATAGCACAAAGGGTCCAGCAGACGAGACGATGAAAGGCCAGCCCTCCTCATGCCCCTCAACCTCTGATTAGGACGTTCACTGCAAATGTAGGAGTCGTTCACCCAAAGCCTTTGAACTTTTTCCCTCTTTTCAGAAGTCTCTCACATTCTCCATCCTTCAGTTTTCCACTTTTCTGGGAAAACCACAATGTGGCCAGAGCCTACACTACTGTAGGCTTGAGAAATGTTTAAATTGTGTAGGAATAACACAGAAAATAAAATGAGTGCATTGAGTAGCTCATTACATCCCACTGAAGGTAATTGGGTGGGTGGTCATTGTACAGCCATGCAGACCAGTCCTGTGTGGAACAAACACAGCATTTCATAGTATCTCACCATCGCTTTGTAAAGTGCTTATAAGTTGCCAGTGCTCTGAAAATTGATTCTGACAAGAATAATAATAATAACATGCCGTCCACTAGACCATCTGGTATTTCCCACCAAAAAGATCTTAATCAAGTATTAGAGATGTTTAATATGCATCGCACAAAGAATTATTTGTGGTTATTGAACAGTGGCTGAAACAAAACACAGAGGAAGAACACACACCCATAGTCTTAGCAAGTGTGGAGCACCGTAGTAGTCATTAAAGCTATGCTGACTTGTGCCAGTTGAGCATACAGCCCATCACATTTAGAAACACAGTATAAGAGTGGTTATGCTCTGAAACTTAATAAAATTATAAGTTGGAATATCTCTAGTGAAATTAATGATCCAAAATATTACAGTCAAACAGAAGTCAGCCTTGTCTTGAATTTTGAAGGGCATTTGAAGTCATAAAAATGCAGTTTCATGCTTTAGAGCTTTGAAACAATAATAGAATAAAGGGGACATTTGACAGTGAGAAGAAAAGAAGAGTCATCTGTCTCTCCCCCCACATCGTAAGTAATTTGCTTAAAAAAAACCTAAGGAGAACTGTGCACCTCAAAAACAATCCAACCCCACAAAACCAAAACCATAGTGACATTCAAAATAAGCTGGTGGCCACTATTTCTATTTCATGGTTCTTCTGATTAGACAGAAGAGGGTACAAAAAAAGACCCTATGGAGAAGGTGTTCCAGCTCAGCTATTAGATGTTGCCTGGCTGCCAACCTAACATTCTTCTCTCCTCCTGCACAGCCATAATAGGAACTGGACAAATGACGAATTTAGGATAAAAATCAGGAAGAAAAAGGAAAATAATTTAAGTCAAGCCAAAGCAAACTACTTCATCTTACTTAATGGAATGAAAAAAACCTGAAAACCCAAACCCCAAAAAGTGCCCCGGGAAATAAAAACTTTTAGGAAAAGAAAATAATTTATTCAGATTCAAGGCAGTTTTTCTGGTTTTAGAGAAAAAAATTATCAGAGAAAAAAAAAAAGATTATTCTGCTTTTCCCTAACTGTGTCAGCATCTGATTTTTTCTTTATTTATAAAAGAAAACAGGTTGCTTTTGAACTGGCTGATTTTAATAAAAAAACTTCTAGGTTGTTTTGTTTTGTTTTGCTTTGTTTTGTTTTAAGATAAATCTCTCATTTTATAGCTTTGGAAATACATTTTTTTTAACTTAAAAACCAAAAATATCCTTCATTGTCTCCTACCAAAAGCATATGCTGGTTTGGGCCAACATTTCAGATAATTACTTATCTTACAGAAATATTTTATCCAGCTCTACCTAAGGCCAACAGAGGGTGGAGATATTTCTAAGTCCCTGGAGAGAAGAAAAAATTAAAATGGGTAATGAGCTACTGAAAAAAAGAAAAGAGAGAAGAAATATATGGCTTGGAAGAGGAGGGTGCAAGTGAATTAAATAAGAGCTGATCATAGTGCTCTCAGCCAAAAATATTTGAATAGGTTTGGCAAGTCAGTCACAGATTGAAAACCTTTGCACTACGAATGTCTTATTCCTTGGTCCAAGTCCTACATGTAGTGATTAAACATGTGCCTCCTGTGCCCAATTTTCTACGTGTAATATGGCAGTAATGAATGCTACCTGGATGACCTGAGAGTTTAGAGACAATGTGCTGAAGTACAGGGTGAAACCTTAATGTAACTGAAATCAATAACAGAATTTCCTTTAATTTTGTATTCTTTTTTATTTCTGTCAATGTTCATCTAGTTTCAATTTCACCCATAGAAACAAGATTTTGGAAAGGAAAAATCAGGGGATGTGTCTATTTGTGTCAACTCTATGATACAGTCATGTAGCCCATTCCCATTAAATCAGGCCTTGTATACAAATAAGGAGTGAACCTTCCTCAAAGACACCATAACCCTTTACAACAAAGCAATGACTAGAGAAAATATTCAAAGACATTTACTTCCAAACACTGTGGCTGACCTGCTCTCTTCTGGAAGTGAGTTCAGGCTTAGGTATTTCTCAAAAAAGCTTTCTCCCTGGCCCACACAAGTTTGACTTTCAGGTAGAGATATCAATATTTTTCTCAAGCTTTTTTCTTCTCTTCCTCAAGTGGAAAGAGCATTAGTATAATTAAATTTTTAGAAGGGGCAACATTAACAAAAATGAAAAAAGTAAAACTAAATCAATACAAGGTAATATTCGAGCTGACCTATGCTGAAATATCATTTTGAAATTTTCAGCCCATGAAACTATCCCTAGATTGACTTTTTATCTTCATTTCTGCAGGGAAAATATGCTTTTATGTTCACATTTTCATGGGAGAGGAAAATTGTTTTCCATGCAGCTGTATACTTCAAGATGACAACTGTATTTTTCACAGCTATGATCTCTCAAGCTGAGGTCGTCACTCAAGCAGCTTGAGCTGATCCCATGCAGGGCTTTGGAAATGACCAGAGCTACCTTGAAATTGTTGAAGAGAGAAGAGCCCCAGGACAACAAACACTTCAGGGCCATGTTGTTATGCAGACCATTTGCTCTGTTCTGACCCTACAATAATTTTGTATTACTAGTTATTGTTATTATTACTTGCATGCAACAAGAGAGAACTCGTGATGTCCACAGTGTTACTAGAAACTCATACCATCAGTGCATTTCAGGTGCAGGACTGGATCCTTCTTCTTCTGTGAGTTATGGTTGCCACCATTCAAAACCTTACAAGTGTCAAAAGTCAGAATGAAAACTGCTTTAGAGCTCCGGGGAGATGAGGTATAATCTCATGTCAACCCATGTGTGAAGGAAGGGCTGGCACAAAGGTTTCCATCCTTACAGATTGTGGATTGTTTTCCCCAATGTCCAGTTTTGAGAGGTCAATTTTAATCTGCTTGACATATGAAGAGACCCATGTGTTTTTGTTTTGGTTTGGTTTTATTTTAAAATAAAAATTCCCCAACCAAACAAAAACCCAAAACCAATAAACTTGTCTTTGTCAGTCAATGACACGTAAGAGGCAATCAATAGAATTTGAATTGACAGCAAAATAAGGCAGGATTTCATTGGGGAAAAGGGTAACTTGTTTTCTCTCTCAATATGTTCTTATGGAGCTCAGACTTATATCCCTTCATATCATGACTGCATAAAATTAGTGCTTTCAGTCCTTGGGTTTTCCAAAGTGGAAAATACAACTCCCCAAATCTTGTGCACCCTGTGAAGCTGAAGGCAAGAAATGTGAGCCAGCTATGGAGTTGCAAGGCATTATAAGTAACCTACATGTGTAACTTACTCTCTTTCAAATACCTCATCAATCTGGAAGCTCTATTCACCATATGTCTCTTCTGCCAATTTGTTTTAACTGTCAAAGAGGTTGTTTTCAAAGAACTCAAGTGACAGCTCAGAAATTCGCCTTGGTGGATTGGCAGGGCCTGGAAACTGTGTCTCTGAACTGTGCAGAGGTCAGCTATTTAATTTCATACGGGTTCCAATGATTTATACATACTCCAGCTCCAATATAGAACAGCCCATGCTTCCTCTGTTCACCAGGATGCAATGCCTGTCAAGGGATTGTGCCCTTCTGTATAGTGTGTACAACTACAAAGCACAATGCCAGTGCTAAGATAGATCAATACACTATTATTATTCTTGTATCAAATGGGTCTGAGTTAGGTGTCCTGTGAACACAAAATCTGATAAAAGGACTTGATTTCTCAAGCATTCACTGGACCCTCCTCTGGCTGGTGAGTTGAACAGCATTAATGGGCACAAGCAAAATCAGCCCTTGGTATAGGCAAAGAAACCTGTCTGGTCAAATGTACAATGGAGAAGGGTGGAATTCACAAGGAATTTCTTGTGAGCAATAGAAATGCTTTATGCATTAAAAACTTTCAAAATATTCTAGTATGTTTATTTTCTGGACAAAGAAGGGAAATGTTAGACATAGAGGAAGTGGTTTACTCAGCTCATGCAGTTTCAAAGAAACAAACCAAGACTTCTGGGTTACCGGCTCCGCGGCTCCACACAGCATGATATTCCTCTGTCATTCCTATGTCACTTCACCCCTCCAACACACTCAGTTATACGGAAGGTAAGTTCAAAGGTATCCTACAGAGTTGGCCTGGAAATACCTGAAGAACAAAAATGTTGTCCAGGCCATGCCTAGATATTTACATTTGAGATGTGCAGATAGATTCTATCCCAGAAATGCTCAAATACTGGGAGAGAGAGGGGAAGGCATGCTATTATTTTTATCTTCCCATTGCCATTTTTCTTAATATTCTCCACTGTGATTTCATGTGCTGGGATATCTGAAGTCCTGAGGACAACCCTATGCATCTTGTACTAATCTCTTAGAGCAGAACACCAGACTGAAAACACCTCATCAGCATCATCTTTGTAAACCTCTTACATCGTCTGTCTTTCTGTGCCATACATAATTGCAGATCTGGTAGCATCAGCCTCCTGGCATGAGTCCATACATTGAGCGATCATTATCTTCAATCCAGACTGATAGAAGGCTTCATGCCTTGGCAAAATAACTAAGCTATCTATATATCTATGCTCTTTTTATGACTTGGAAATTAAAACTGCTTTCTGTCTTGATTATTTGCCTTTGAGAAACTTGCAAAATAAAACGCACCAGTACAAATAGAACCAATACCTTGAAGTTCACCACCTCTAGATTATTTCACAAGCAAATCCATATTCTTCCTATCATTGGCAGGCATTTTTTTTTTTTCACCTGTCTAACTTGCCCCCTCATTTGGTGGTGGTGGAAGAGGAGAATCTAGGAGTATAAAAATACTTTCTCTTATGTTTTCTAGAAGGCCTGCCTGTGTCCACAGCAGATTAAGGGAAAATGAGCCAGCTCAGCTAGTATTTGCCTTGTGACATGACTAAGTCACATATTCACTGCTGAAGGCAAATTTTCCTTTGGCTTTTGCTTAAGCTGTTGTTGATTTGGGTGTTCCATTTGAATTTCCTGCTAGTCAAAATAATCTAGCCAACAAAGGCCCAATATCTCACAGGAGCTGTTTCACAAGATAGATGCTGGATCACAAATGCAGTTTCATCAATCTGACATGGCCTTCTGCACCGTTCCTAGGCCCTTTACTGTCTTTCTGCTGACTTCCCAGGACTTCGGAACAACATATGGCTCTTGTTGAGCAATCTTCCGGCACATCCGTCAACAACCTGAAACCAGCACAAGATGATGAGACCACTCTTAATTTCATAGAATCACAACATCCCAGACTAGTTTGGGTTGAAGAGACCTTAAAGCTCATCTAGTTCCGACCTCTGCCAGTGGAAGGCAGGGACACTTTCAACTAGAGTAGATTGCTCCAAGCCCCATCCAACCTGGCCTTGAACACTGCCAGGGATGGGGCAGCCACAGCTCCCCTGGGCAACCTGTGTCAGTGCCTCACCACCCTCCTAGGGAATAACTTCTATCTAATGACCAATCTAAATCTACCCTTTCCTAGTGCCTAAGCATCAATCTCCAGAAAGCGCTAATAGAGCACAGATCCCTGTCAAATGTTGGTGCTTAATTTTCACTACACCTGTGTAGCTGTTTTCCACAGCTGATTACTGCGATATGGGACAAAAAAGGAAGATTTGTGCCTCTGTCTCCCATTTAATCTCTCTCACATGGGGTACACTACTGTCATATTCATTGCAAACAGCACCTGCACCAAAAGGTGGTGCTCTGGGTAAATGGTTATTCATGTCATGGTTGCTGGTTTGGATTTTGTGAAGCGCGTCCTGCCTTCATGGATTTGCACTGTCCATGTGCACACTCTAAATTCATTAACTGTGACTATATCAACAGTCAGCAAATGCCATCACACATTTATGTCCTGTTTATGAAGAGCCATAGCCCCTTTTTATTTTTCCTCCAAGCATTATCTTTTCCTATCTGTAGGTGGTCCAAATACAGATTTATATGTGTTTTAACAATCCAAAAATATCTGTAAAAGGTTTATGTGATGCTTGGAAACAGAGGAAAGGAGAAGCCTGAAAAATAGACTTCTCAGTACCCTTTGAGGATGCCTTATATCTTGTCAGAGCCTTCTGAGCTTTCTTCAGAGAGGTTTGGCAGATCAGCCGCTACACACCAGAATGTTTCTCAGCATGGAGTAATATTCCTGAAAATAAAACCTATTCCTGCATATAGTGCCAGATCCAAAGTGTTAGGCAGGAAACCTCCTTCCTCCGTTCTTGGTGCAGATGCAGGTGATTTTTCTTTGGAGAAACTAAGTTCAAGGAGAAGAGCAAAGTTGAGCTGGGCAGTGTCCCAGTTTACTCTTAGAGGTCACCTTGTTCCAAGCACAATGATTCCTGGCTATTTTGGGAGCTGAGATGTATTTATAAACCAACAGAATAAATCTAGAGTAAGGTATGGATAATATGCTGTTTCATATACTACCTTGTCAGCGTGGTCAGTAAAATATAACAGAAGCTACTGTTCTGCTATTTCACATACCTTTAGTGAAGGAGTGCTGTGTAAAAGTATTACCTATATAGATTGCCCTACAGGTGGCATGTGGTTTGTTGTTTTCATAAGGAGCAGATGTAGCAGGACAGGCAGTGCTTACTGCATGCAAGTAATGGAGGTGGAATAGGTGACACTTGTCTGTTTTTCTGCATTCCCAGCGTAGCATGCACACAAGCAGTATGCAATCCTTTCACCAAAATGCCCCAGTCTATAAAATCTCTCTCACACAAAGAAATGAAAGAGGCCTCCACCACCTCCCATCAAACAAGGAGACTGGGGACAGGCCAGAAGATGCTTTTCACTCTGTGCTTTTCAAAATAGGTAAAATGAAGTCAGTAAAGCCAATTTATTCTTTCTGATAATCCTGAACTTAGAGGAACAGAAGCAAATACAAGGCTATGATACAAATTTATGAATTTATTCACACTGACAGGTATTTCATACTCAGAATTTGAGAAATTAATCCACAGCAAACAAAGTAGAATGAAGTACATAGAGCAGGATTATTCAGCAGATGTCAATTTGATTTTTGTTTACGGTACCAATATCTTACAGGAATTGCCCAAATCCACAGAGTTCATGACTACTATTAATGGCATTAAGCATTGCATACTGTACATTGCTGATTGTAAACCTGGCACTTTTCCAACCAGTTACCTACTGGGACACTCATTAGAACACAGGATTAATTCACTTCCTTGCGAAAGAGCTCAGGCAGGTGAGTTTTCAGACAACAGGATAAAAAATAAATGGATCATATTAAGCAAAATGTTCCTGTTCATCCAAAGCAAGCATCTTTTTGGATTCCTTTGGATTTCTGCAATTGAAAAGCGAAGGAAAATGTGATTTGGGTTTCAGCCTGTTTTGGGAGGTAGCCAACAAACTGTCATGAAAGTGCTCACGTCACAGCAAAGCTCCCATCACATTTCTCCCTATTTAAACTGTTATAGATTTCATGTTCATGAAAGGAAATAAAAGATGAAGACAAAAGGTTGTCTTAAAACCTCCAATTCCACAGAAGGCAAAGCAAATAAAATCCCTTGTTATTGTTCTCTCCACCTTCCTCAAAATCTGTGGAGTTTGACTCGCAACTTCCAAATGTCTGGGGTCTGCTGGACTGAACAGCTTGTGGATAGGCAGAAACTGAGTTCACACAGAGCTAACACTGAAACCCAAGACCAAGAAACAAGGACCAGCCTTGTTGGTGCTTCAGGCTTCTGCTGTTTCACACAGGTGAGATGATTCTTGCTCTCCTCTCCCCTGCTCATCCAGGGCCAACTTCCACTTGTTTTCCAGCAAAATTAGACAATCAATTCCATTAAATGACAATGATATGACACAGTATCTCCACCCTGTCCAGCTGGGATCACTCTTGTCGTAATACCATTCTTACAGCCAAGTGCTGAGTATCTCTAAGGAAGAGATCTAAGCCAACAGGGTGGCAAAGTGGCTAAAACTTACCTCTCCACAGGCTAGGAGCCCACACAATGTCTATTCCAGCTTAACTGATAAGCAGGAACTCATTAAGCAACAGTGACCTGCACAGGGGCCCTCAATTTCATTGCTTTTGTACTTCCAACATCCCTTTGCCTCTAATGCCTGCCCTGCCTACTTCCTCCTGTGGGAATTACGTTTTCCTATGTGTCTCTGCAAAATGCCTAGCTCTCTGCTGGTGACTTGATCTGTAATATATGCTGACCTTTGAGCTAGCAGAATCATCAGTGCAGCCACAGTTTTATTTGCATTGATGTTAAGTAGTGTGTACAAAAGCAAAAGGAAGCCTGCATATAATAACTTTCTTTTACTTATTTTTTTTTTCCCCCTGAAAGGTTAAATTAGTATACATGCTATGGAATCTCCACAGTTTTCACTTTATCTGCTACAGAGCTTGAACTTTAGTCTTTTGGTCCAAAGGGATAAAAATCAATAGTATCATACTGATACACAAGAAACTTTATTAAAGTAGCCATGGGCATCTCTGCAACCTTACCCTATCAAGCTGGCTTGCTAATTGGTTTGCAACAGTGTGGCTGCCATGAAAATTACCTGGGTCTGTCTTGTGAAAATCTGGCTCTATCAGCATCAAGAACACAAACAGCCAGGGAAGCGGTCAAAGGTCGCTTCCTAGTTGTTGGGAAGGGAAAATGAAGCTTGTTAACATTCTGCTGCTGCTTCTTCTAGGGAATAAAAACCCACATCAGTGCTGCAGGGAGCTATCCTCTGGAGGATTGAACAAAGATGATCAAGCATCTCTCTGCTCACTTCCACTCACCTATCAGGCTTTCATTGACTGGGAAGCCTAAAAAGGCCTGCCAGAAGTGTCATTTCATACCTGCCTGAAGTCTTTAGTTTGGAGTGCTTCCCTTATTTGTCCATCACAACATAGTCTCTCTCCCTTTTACACATTGTCTCTCCTCTTTGTTGTACCTTATTTTGTTGCACCTTATTTTGTTGCTGTGCTAAACTGTAGCTAAATTCGAAATGGACTGGAAAAAAACAGTGTATTTGGGCAAGAATGAATTAAAATGTTGCAGAGATTTTGCAAAAAATGCCAAACGTAGATAGAATGGAGGACAGCCACAGTCTCTAAATCCTCCCTGCCACTGAGGTCCAATCCACAAAGCAAGAAAGGCTTTGGCTGGCTGCATGAATTTACAGTTACATGTCTAAGGCAAAAATGTGACTTGAAGGATGATGTTGCTTGAGTGAACCTATGCCAGCAAGAAGTGGTGTCAGATCCCAGTGCATCTGTGTAAGCAGCAGACACTGCTGAGTAGGTTCAGTTCAGTAGCTACACAGAATTAATATTGAGCTGTCCCTGGTTTGCACCAGAGTTTTTCACAGGATTTTGTGACAGAAAAAAGCCCATGTCACCTTACTCAATCCATCTGATAAGCCAGATGGACAAAAGAAGATGTGTAAATCTGCTACTTTTTTTCTTCCAGTTCTTTAATTCAGGATGTGACCAAAAGCAGTGACTGTGGGGCTGCCCTTTTTGCCAAGAGATTGAGACTATGTAAGAGTTTTCTGTTACATGTGCAGTCTTTCATAATGAAAACTTTATTAGGACCAGACACAACTCAGACATTAACTGTTATCCATGGCTTAACACATATCCGATGCAATTGCTAACACACAGAAGATATATAGCTGTGGCTTACAGCAACTTTTTGGTCATGCAAGTGCCTGTTCAGTCTCCTGACCATTTTGTCCTAATGGTGGGGTCTCCATAGCTTGGAGGCCTCCTCTGTTTGTGTAAGCAGTGCTAGGATCCCCCTCCCATGGCAGAGACTTTGGAGCCTGGGCACACAGAGCAGCTCTCTGTAAACCACATATCCCCACACAGAAGTTCTCAAGGTTAAACTGCCTTTAAAGCTGATGTGTGGCCTTCCTGTACCAAAAGATCTAGCTCATGGTCTTAAATTAAGCTAACTGCTTGTGTTGGTATAGGACGCTGAAACTAACTCAAAAATTCCTGCCCGTGTTCTCATCACTGCTGCAAAAGAAAAGAAAAGGCAGGCAAATTGTCACAGAAAGTTTGTGTAGGAATCATGGAAGGAATAATGCCAATATTGCACCTTTTTCTGTTAAATTATGAAGATATTTTTAATTTCTCCTACCAGCTCCCTAGGTTCCATGATTGTGTGGAAGACAACTTCCTCTTGCAAGTAATAGAGGAACCAACAGGGAGAGGTGCCATGCTTGACCTTGTCTTCACCAACAGGGAGGGACTGGTTGGAAATGTGATGCTCCAGGGCAGCCTTGGCTGTAGCAACCACGAGATGGTCAAGTTTGAGATCTTCAGGACAGTGAGAAAGGCGTGCAGCAAGCTCACTGCCCTGAATGTCAAGAGAGCAGAGATTGGCCTCTTCAGGAACCTGCTCATTAAGGTTCCATGGGATATAGTCCTAGAGGGCAGGAGGCCCCAAGACTGCTGGTTGATATTCAAGGATCACCTGCTACATGCTCAGGAGTGTTGTGTCCCGACTAGAAGGAAGCACAGTAAGAGGGCCAGGAGACATCTATGGATGAATAAGGAACTGCTGAAGAAACTTGGAGGGAAAAAGAAGGCTTATAGAAGAATATGTCCTTCATATCACCTAGCAATGTTTGAATAATTGCTACTGCTTTTAATAAAAGGCAGAAAAGGCACAGTAAAGGCATGTTATGAGATCTGATATATTATTGATTATTGATTACAATCTGTAAGTCTTGTTTGTGCCTTGCTATAACCATTGGGCTATACTTACTGAGGAAATTTTTGCTTCTAAGTGTCCATTGTGCTTTGTGTGTTAAATGCCCATTCTCCGGGAAATGCAGTATTCTAGAATCAGTAACTATTAAAACAGGTATCCTCTCCCATATTTTGAGGGGAGATATGGGGAGACAATAACTTAATCTTGGTTCATCTTTGAGGATAAACCTTAACACCTTAAAATTCACAATAGTGTTCTGAGATTTACTTATCTGTTTGAAAAATTCTTGGTCGATGACAGGACTAGAAAGTTTGAAAATTTTAAAAGACAGAGAAGGAATCTGAGAGAAGTTTGTCAGGTGAAGTTCCTGATGATTGGAAGAAGGGTAATATAGCCCCCATTTTCAAGAAGGGGAAGGTGGAAGACCCAGGGAACTACAGACCAGTCAGTCTCACCTCTATGTCTCCTGGAAAGCATGCTGAGGCATGTGAAAAACAACAAGGTGGCTGGTGACAGCCTACATAGTTTCTTTAGGGAAATCCTGCCTGACCAATTTGGTGGCC
>NW_009917737.1:0-21031 GCF_000696875.1 Nestor notabilis | reverse complement strand
TGCCCAGGGAAGGGGTGGAATCACCATCCCTAGAAGTGTTCAGTAACCATTTAGATGAGGCCCTCATTGACATGGTTTAGTGATGGACTTGGCAGTCCTGGGCTGGACTTGATGATCTTAAAGGTCTTTTCCAACCTAGCTGATTCTACAGTTTTGTGATCCAAGAGATGCCCAGGGGTGAAGGCAGCAGTCTGCCTCTGCTAGCACCCACCACGTGGTAATGAGCTGCCCCTCTTGTAAACCCTCTGAGGAGTGGCTTCGAGGGAAACCTTGAGTGGCCTGGGGCACTTACTGTCATCTGGGGTGTGGGAATGAGGCTTTGGGACAGAGAGACATCTAGGAATAATGACTCATAGAGGTGAGAGCAAAAGGGGAAAAAATACTCTTAAGTAGGATAGGAAGATAGATGAATAACCAATGTATGACAGGTTTTATGCATATCTATCTATCTATCTATCTATATGCACTCTGTGTGTGATGTAATAGAAAAGCAAAACTACCTGAAGCCAAGAGGAAAGAAAGAAAGAAAAAAAGAGGAATGGTATCAGATTATAAAATACCCCAGAACTAAAAGCAAAATGTATTGTACTGACAAAGGGATAAAAGTACTGCCTGAAGCTAGCAAATAAGCTTGTGTCCAAAGGCAGGTCCAAGTTAACAACGCTGTTGTGGTTTGTTCTACAAAGAAGTAAGAGGGTTTCCAAACCTTGGCTTTCATTATTCAGAGTCACTGCTATTTTCTTTCTGGAGAGAGGAAGGGACAAATGGACAAACAGCAGATCTTGTTTGCCTCACTTAACTTACTGATGAAAGTGACTTAAGAATTTGGGTGGAGTAGGGTAAAGCAGAGAACCTTCCATCTGAAAGTCACAACCTGACTGCGCTGGAAGGCATAAATGGGACGTTCTTGAGAGGGAAGCAGATTTGCAGTGGACAGAACCATCTCTTCACAGTTATGAATGTTCAAAATTAATGCTGTGTGACCACTCAATGAAAATAAAGGAATGTGAGGACACAGGGCAAGCTATCAGTTCTGTTAACAAAGGTAATGTTTTCCATGCAAAAAACCCTCACTGCCTTCACAATAAAATACAAGGAAATAGGTGATAAAATACAGTTTTAATGCACTTGAAATTAAAAGATTGCTGTCTCCCCAGAATATAAATTCTAGGAAAAATGGTATCCATTTCAGTGGGAAAAATAAATAATGGTTTTGAAATTCAGAATTGAGAGATTCTCAGAACTGGCATTGTGCACAAGAACTTTGAATACGCTTAATCAGAGTTCTTGAAAAGGTAATGTACAGAGTAGGCTAGAATGCAGTCATAAACATGTCAGCTTAAACTCCTGTAAAAGAAGAGGAGACAGAAACAGGTATTTCAGAAGCAGGAAAGCACCTGGGGGGCATAGACCTGACATGGGAGTTACCGCCTGGGCTTACACCTCGACACAGGCTGAATGAACTTTTAATTTTTTAATCCTAAAATCCCAGAAAATAGGCATGAAGCATACAAAAGCCCCAACAACCAGTCTGTGAATTTCCTAATTTTGATTGTCTCTCTAATTGCACCTAATATTTTTGTTTTATTTGCATTACTGTTGTGAAATTGGTTTTAAAAAAACCCAAACCAAACAATAAAAACTCATGTGGATAATACTTTTAATTCATCCTTCTGTGGCTTTGTATTGCTCACCCTTGTGCTAAACAGCTACAGCATATAATTCATCACAGCACCACTGGTAGAGAATCATTGATGTCCTTCAAAAAGATGCAGGGAAATGCAGAATGACAAAGATGGAATAATTTTACTGCTTGCAACTGGAGGAAATGGATTGCTTGTATCTGGCAGCAGGCCAGGCTGGAATCTGAAATGGCCTTGCTGCTGTAAATAGGATGAAAAGGATTCATAATCCATCTCTGTGCCCACTGTAGCTAGGAAAATTATAAGCAGAAAAAGCTATTAAAAACCCAAACCCGAAACAACAAAACCAACAGGAGAAAGCTTTACAAAATGTGAGAGACTTTTTTTTTGTGTTGATAATTTGTAGACTAATTGTCATGACAAACCATTTGGGACTTGGTTAGCAACTAACTAATCGTTAGTTACTGAGCATAGGCGATACAGCTGTTGAATTTATGCAGTATGCATGTTTAATACAGTTGTTGCATATAGGCATTGAATTGTACTGAATACAGGCCTCTTGTTCAGAACAAATGACATCTTGTCAGACTTCTCCATCAGCTGCTCTATCCAGAGTGGATATTGTGCAGATTAATCGATGGAAGTGTGTTAATCTAAAGCCTATGATTAATGTATTTCAGGTATTGTCCTCCATATGACAGTCAATATGGTGCAGATAAATGGTGTGGTATTTCAGATTCCCTTGGATGGGGACAAATACATGAATCACCTGAGCAAGAAATAATGTTCTGCAGTTCTCTACTGTCTGTGTAAAGCAAGTCTGATGTCTTAACTGCTTGCTTGGATGGGAAGGTTGTTGAAAGAGGATATTTCATTCAAATGCTGAGGAGGGAAGTAGAAGGCTCAAAAGGAAGGGCCATAGCCTCAGACCTTATCTGAGAGGAGGGCCACTTCAGAAGGAGCAGGGCAACCTTCAACAGCTAAAGCAGGTCATAGTGGTTTGGTTTGGTATTCCCAGAGGTACCAACAGGATAAAGCCCTCGGGCTTATTCAGATGCATGGAACCCATGTTCATTTAATTGTTATACAAAATACCGATGGGAAATCCCTGGTGCATAGGAAAAACGCTATTGATTTCCATTGCGCCATGTCTGTGGCATGTAGGATGGGAACTATTGCAATAACTGCATCTAATGTGATGGATAAAACATTCCCTGAATTGCCAGAACAAAGATGGTGTTCAAATTTAGAAAGGGAAAATCTTCATGGTATTGCTTTCAACACCATAACTTCTTGAAGAAGTGGGGACTTAAAGAGCGCATGGTGATAGAGGAGAGGGAGCTGACATACTGCTGTCTTTAACCATGGGTACACCATCATGTGAAACCTCACTGTGAGGTTCAGACTTAGACACTCAATCTCTGCAAAGGATCAAAGGCTGGTTGAAGTCAGCAGGTAGAGTATGAAATACCAAAGAAGATCCCTTTTGGCTCCTTCAGCCTTCATACTTTCTGATGCTTTCCCTCTGAATAGGCTGTGTGATACTGTCTTGCATGTGGGAACAGATGCAAGAACATTTATACATGTACACCAGAGGCAGTATCTTGCATCTGCACCTGCAGAAAAGCTCTGTTCAATGTCCAGGAATTTATACTAAAGAGATTTTGACTCAGAGCAGTTCTGCAGATCTGGGTAGTCAAGAGAGCCAGTTCAGGCTGCTGTTTTCAGTGGCGAGGTAGATATTTGTCCCCTCCCTCCACTGCTTTGAAGGTGGCCTATGATGTGACTAAGATCTCTGTGTTAGAGCCTGAGCATGAATGTAGATATGGCCCAGCTGAAGATTTTTTCCTTACCATATATTGAAATATTCTCCTGCATACAAGATACATTGTGTATGAGCATGTACTTCCCTCTGCTCTCAATTATTTGCAATCGTATAAAAATATTTTAAATTCTAATGCAAATAAAATTAAATCCCAGTCTGTTTTGATGCTATGAATATTCATGGTCTCCTTATACTTTTTAATGCATTTGTCAGAATAAGCTGTGGTTTTGTTGGCAGCTGGCTGCTTTTCTTACTGCATGCTCACCTACCTTGAGAAGTGAGAAGCCCAAGATCACTTTCAAAGCTTGTCTCCCATGCCCTGGACTCTGAAGTGACTTGAAATCTTTTCGCTGTTTCTTTTCACAAGTGCTCCCGAGTTCTCTGCTGAAAAGTGACAGCTCACCTTTACAATTTAGTGTCAGAATTCTTTGAAAGAATGTCTATTGGTGTCACTTCTCATACTATGGTTAGTTGCAGCTCCCTCAAGGGGATTTGCTTGAGCATTCTCTGACTGCGGTGGCGTTGGAACTGCTGTGGTGTTACTGACGCCCCTTTTGTGCCTCTGACAGGCAACGGAGAATAGGCTTCTGTGAACTCAGCTGAACTTGGAGATGTATGAAAGAAGCATGCAGGGCATTGTTCGTGGGGGACTGCTTTTAACAATACAATTTTCCAAGGCTGTGAAATGCTTAAGGGGAAAGTACAGTGCAATGAAAGAAACATGTATACTTCACACCACTAGTCGATTTCAGAGATTTCATGGATTTGTCCAAATTCGTTGTGCTAGTACATCTGCTTGGATTTTGAACTTACAGCTGCCCGGTGGAGAAGGTGAGTAACAGCAGTGGTTGCTGGTGGATCACAGGAATATAATTAACACTTCTGCATAACAAAATAAGATACTCCGTTACTACAATATGAAGCTTTAACTGCTCAGGTTGTGGATATGGGTGTATTTTAACAAGGTCCCAAATTAAAACAGGGTTGTTACTGATTATGGGCTAGCAACAAGTATTTTATCAGCAGTTTCAATACCAAAAATGTCCAGTAAAGCCTGGGAAGGTGGAGAAGATCCTGAGGAAACAAGTACTGAATGTTTGATTAGAAAAAAATATTATTCGAAGGAGACATTCCAGTTAAGGATGTCTTTCTCCAGAAGACATGCTTCTGGAAGGAAAATTTCATACATATTGTCCAGGATCTGGCAGTTTGTTCTTGAAGGCTTTAGTAATGCTTTTCCAGAAAACCACTTTTTGAAGGACAAACGTGGTATCTGTAGACTTGTTTCTGCTGCTTTTGCATAATCTACAAATTCATATTCACAATATGCGGATTAGTCTTTGACAAAAACGAAATGCAGTGACCAAATAATTTTGACATATTCTTTAATCAAAAGCAATGTGTGTTGCTTCTGCACATCCATCTCTTCTGGCATTAAAATTCACTTCCATTGCTCGGACGGCAAATGAATTTTGTTCTGTCTCTGTAGAGTTTAGTGATATAAATTATGCTGTAGAGAAATAAGGTCAGATGTATCTTTGAAACCAGTAAAGAGAATGGATGTTGTATCAAAATAAATTTGGCTTCTATGTTGAATGCGACTGCTTTGAAAGCATACACAAGTATGCCTTGTATGCAAGGTATGCAAGTGCTGTACAGGGATGAAGAAAATCTTCCCCTTAAAAAAAATCTTCATTCAAAAAACAAACAAATCTTGATTATTAGTGTTAGACTCAGAAAGAGACCTAACACTACACAGCCCACACCGCTTCTAGGCATCTGATCGTGTCATCAAATTTGTTGGGGTTTTTTTTAATGCCAAATGGATGGAACACTTCCAGTGAGGGGGGAGAAGTGCCAGCATCTCAGCCCACAGTTGCACATCACAGACTTTGGGCAAAGAGGAGGTAGGGATTTGTGCTTACTCAGAGGATGGAGTTGAAACTTGGGTTCTGAGATTTATGTATGCACCTCCCAAGTCAAGCAGAGGTAGACTGAAGTTATGTCTCCATGAGACATGTCCCAGGCTGCCCGTCACTGGGAAGGCTGAGAAGCCTCTGAGCAGAACATGTGCCCTGGGAAGCTTGGGCACCACTGATCAGGACAGCAAGCATTCTTGACTTTGTTGCCTTAATTTGCTAAAAGCCTATTTAGGGTAAGTCTGAGCCTTTTACAGTTTGAGGTGTATGAACTCTTGCAATGTTTGCCTCAGCTTACTGGAATTCTCTTGATTGGAATTAAGTAACATTAAACCAACGTCCTTTTCATCTTCTCAGGATTTGCAGTAGTTTTATCTTTTTTTTTTTTTTTTTTACGTTAAAAAAGCTAGAATATTATTCATGTTGTGCCTCTATACTGTGCTTCAAGGATGTTTCAATTGATGAAGACTGCTTTCTGGATATTTTCCCCTTCCTGTTTTTGTAACTGAAACTGTCAATCCTCTCTTAAGACTTAGTAAATAATGAGATCAATCGCTATATAGTCAGCAGAAAAGCAAGGACAATGGCTGAGCCAGTGCTGGGCTGCAGGTGAACAAACAGCGGAGGGATATTTCAGATAGTTAAAATCCTAGGCCTGCTCAGATTGAAGAACTGCATGAGGGATTTTTACAAAGACTAATGTGAGGCTTGAGGAGCTAGTCCTCTGAACAACGCGTATCATCAAAAGAAAGGGAGAGATGTCTATCCAAACAGAGTGGTGAAGTACGCTTTACTCTTACTTGCTTTATCTCCTTCTGGTCACTACATGGGTAGCCTTCTGGCAGCCCAGCACAGGGACACGAACTGCCTCCCTGCTGGATGCTCCATCTGAAACATGATGAGCTAGCTACTAGAAGATGGGAGAAGGCGGTAGTGGGGATGCTTCCTCAAGAAAGCAGTGGAACGGGGACTGCAGGTTTCACCTGTACTGCAGAGCAGATTCTGCTTCTTTCTGTCCCACTCCTTTTGGGTTCACGAGTTTACTGCAGTTCTAGAACTGGAGAAAGGGTCAGTTTGTCACTGAAGCTTTAAATACATTTTGGTTCAAGTAACAAAGAAATTTATTGCAGGTATCGATTTTTGGGGTTTAGTCCAGTTCATTCCATGGCTACTACCAGGAAGAACCAGTTTGGAGAGGGAAGTGGCATCACATCTTTCTGTGCCACAAGGGAAACCTGTCAAATGAAATAAGGTAGGCAGTTGTGGTGTCTATACTTGAAGGTGTTGAAAAACTCAAAAGGCTTCACAAACACATTCCAAGACTCACTGGCGGTTCATATAGCTTGATGTTATAGGAAGAGACAATGCAAGAGAAGATTCAAAACAAAAAAAAGGTTGAGAGATTGATTGATAGTGAGTTCTGTTGTTCCTTATGGTAAATGTCTTCTAGTTTAGCAATAAAAAGGTGCAATGAACTTTAGTGGTTAGAAGTTGGAGCTAGTTGCAAGCAACAAAGTGCACATCTTTAACAGTGAAAGGGAGTGTTTTTACCCGGATGAACTGAGAGGAATAGATGTGGGAGTTTTAAGTCGTGAGTGCCCCCAGCTGTCTGCTGTGCCCTGCTGCTGCAGGTGACTGCTCTTAAAAGAGCCTGCAGAAGGAGGTGAGTGGCTCTATATCAGGTACTCCAGAGTAAGTCTGGTATTTTCAGTCAAACTGATCATCACTGGTGAGTGAAGCTGCTCTTCTGGGGAAGGGGGAATTGTATTGCGCTAGATTAACATAGAAATGTTTGATGCAGCTCGTGGGTTGTCTCTTCATTACACTGTCAGAACAACCTGTAAGGCCTGGTTGGCTATGACTATCTGTAACTTGGTGAAATAATTGTGCTGAAGCAAGCTGGAGTAGTTCTCAAAAGCAGAATGCTGAAATTTGCTAACCTCGTGGTTTTAACTGGATCCCAGCTCCAAGATGATTTCCAGTCTGGACTACCCTCTGTGTGTCAAGGATAGCCAAGCACCTGGGCCAGGGAGATGATTAGGTACCAATTGCTTGAGCATAACACATAACTAAGGGTCTGTAGGACACATGGTGCGTCATGAATGAGCATTAACGTGACCCAGCAATGCATCCTTATGGCAAAGGCAGCCGGTGGCACCCGGGGTTGCAGGAGGGGGGCAGCTGTGAGCTGGTGGGAGGTGACTCTTCCCCCCTGCTCAGCACTGGTGGGGAACATTGGGCATGCTGGGACCAGTTTGGGCTCCCCAGTACAAGAGACACATGGATATACTGGATTGGGTCCAGTGAAGGGCCATGAAGGTGGTGAAGGGGTTGAGGAATCTGATATATGAGGAGAGGCTGAGCAAGCTGGGACTGTTCAGCCTAGAGAAAGCTCAAGGGGGCCTCCTCAATGCCTCTCATGGGGGGAGTAAAGCAAAAGGAACTAGACTCTTGCTGCCCAGAGACAGGACAAGAAGCAATGAGCACCCTTTGAAATACAAGAATATCCATTTAAACATTAGAAAACACTTTTTATTGTGCAGGTCATCAAAGACAAGAAGTTTGTCCAGGGAGGTTATGGAATTTCTGTCCTTAGAGGTACTCAAAACCTGAGTGGACATGGTCCTGTACAAGTTACTCTGCCTGAGCCTGCTTGAGCAGGTGGGGGTTGGACCAGACGATCTCCAGAGGTCCCTGCAACCTCAGCCATTCTGTGATTCTGCAACACCAGAATGCTCATTAATGTGCTAGGAGCACTGGGGTTGATGGCACCGGTCCTAATAAGATACTTCATCATTTGACTTCTCATGTATGCAATGTTTTAAGTAGGATTTTTCACTGTGGCATTAGCACCCAACTGCTGCTGACCAGCTCCTGTTCTTCTGATGGGGTTCTTTCTCCATGTCCTAATGCATTTTAGAACTTGGACCCAGATCTAGAAATTTGATGGTTTTGGTTCTTAGGTGTATGAGTTTGTGCTCGGGTTCACATCTGCAGTAGCAAAACTGCAAATCTTTTAATCTCAACGAATGATCAGTCTGTGTAATAGAACTGTTGCCTTTGTTGTTTTCCACATTAGCAATTTGTGTGTCATACATGCACACTTTACGTGCAGTAATGCTATATTTTCAGCAAGGGCATTGATTAATGTATTGAAAAAATTTGTGCCAAACCAGATCCTTCTATAAGCTCACAAAATATGCAATCCCTTGGAATGAAAGCACTCCAACTGCAATCTATTTTTATGATGGAGTTGTTAACCAGTTTTAAAAATTATCATTTAATGTGTTACATTGATTTTGTTCAAAGTTATTTTTTAATGCAAGATTATGTCAAATGTCTAGTGAAGACACTATTTCAACCACAATCTTCATTATCAGTCTAATGCTTAATCTCATTAAAACAGTATCAAATTTGTCTGGCAGTCTGAGTTCCTGGGAAACCGTGTTGACTGACGTTAATAAATCTGTAATCTGTCAATCCTGTTATTAGTACCTAGTATCAGGGTTTCTATTAGTTTGCATGATGACACTTGCTAGCTAATGCTGCCTGTAGTTACCCAAGCGATTACATTTATCATCCCCAAATGCTGGTTCAACGTTAACTTTCTCCGTGCCAAGTCTGAATTTCAGCTCACGGGAGTACGGCTGCAGCCGGCCTGGCAGCCCAGGCGCAGTGTTGCCGTGCAGAACAGGTTGCGTTCAGTTCCTCAACCCTTCTCCGCTTCCTTGGGGGCGATGGGCAGGTTTTCGCGGCGGGCGCAGTAGCGCGACGATGCTCTAGGTGGGGCTTCAGCCCCGGCAGAGGCAGCGAGCTGGCTTGCCCGCCTCCGAGAGAGCAAACCCAGCCCTTAAAGGTGGTGGAGGGATTTGAAACGCTTCTGTCGTCTTTAAATCCGTCCTTGTGCCTTCTGACCCCGGCTTGATTGTTGGTCTGTTTCCTTTCCTCCGGCTTGAGGAGAAAACCTTTATCTTCCCTTAAAATTGGTACGATTATGGGCACCAGCTTGTGTGCATGGAGGAGGTTTTGCATGGCAGTGCAAAGGTGCAGGCTCATTAGTAGAAAACACATCCACGAGTCATCTAAATTATTTTTAACATCTCAGCCTCACATCTTACTGTGCTAGTGGGGAATGGCATCGCCTTGGTCCAGCACTGAGGTCTCTGTAGGCAGAAGGAGAGGTGGCCCAGTGTGCATTTGGGGTCTGGGCTGTAGGCTGGGACTCTGCTTCTGCAGTGGTGAACCAAACCGTGCTGGGAGCCTCTTGGTGGCACAGCTGCCCACTTCCATGCTTTTAACTCTCTTATCCTCCATGGAACACTTAAAGATGGAAGTTCAATAAGGTGGGTGAAAACTGCCAGTCTCAAAAGTTTGTGATCAACAGTAAAAAGTCCAGTTGGCTGCTGTTGGCTGGAGACATCCCTCAGGGTTGTCTTCCCTTGGCACAACACACCCTTCAGCTGCGTGTGTTGTGCCAAGGGCACTGACCTGCAGAGGGAACTCTCACCTCATCCACAGGCGCTCCTCCTCAGGCAGCCCCGTTGGCTGTGGCCCAGCCTCGGGACTGCAGGGTCTGGGCTGACCCAGCCCAGCCTTCTGGGTTTGCCCGGCCTGGAGAAGAGATGCTTCAGGGAGAACTTACTTCTATCTACAGTTACCTGCTGGGAGGGTGTGGAGAAGATTGATCCAGCCTCTTCTCCGAGGTGCCCACTGGAGGGATGAGAGGCAGCTGGACACAGACTGCAGCATGGGGAATGCTAGACAAAAAATTGTTCACCACGAGGGTGGTCAAACACTGGAACCCAGAGAGGTCCTGCTTCTGTCCTTAGAGATACCCAAAACTTGACTGGACACAGCCCCGAGCACTCCAGTCCATGCTTTGGGCAGACTGTCTGACCAGTGACCGCCAGAAGACTCTTCCAAACTGTATTAGTCTGTGAGTCTGTCATTCTGAAACTGTGCAGCTGTGTCCAAACCTTGATACCCAAACCCTGGCCAGCACTGCCTCCTGAACAGTGCACAGGGGTCACCGGGGAGAGTGCTAGCTGAGCTGGGGGAAAGCCATGGCGCTGGCCGTGGTCACTGTTTAACAGTGAAGGAGACAGAGTTCCAGTGTCTGGGATGGCTTAAGTAAATAAGCACAGATTCCAAAAATAGAAACAGAAAGTATAAATATGGTAAATAAAACCACTGCTTTATTTTAATGAAAACACTGTTAGCTTCTTCATTCTGTTCATTTCATTTATGGTGGTAGTTACAAATGTGAAATCCGTATCCTTCTTCGGCTGCAGGCTGGACAGGTATTACTGAAGGCTTGTGCTCACCTTTATGACTATATGCAAATATCTTTTCAGCAGCATTGATATTCCATTTGCTCTTTTGTAGACTGAAAACCCTTTTTGAAACTGAAACCTGAAATTTCAGAACCAAACTAAAGATTTCTTAAAGTTTGACTGATTTTCTGTAACAATACATGTATCTAATTATTAATTCCTTGTTCCTGGTTAAGATCCATTCATATAAGGATTTTTAAAACATGACGGCTTTTAGGATTGCTCAATTTTTTGCATACGGAACACAATATTTATACATATTTTAATCAGGTTTTCTGGAAGAACAGGAAGCTGAGAATCTTTCCTGTGCCTTCCAACTTCACAGTATCTTTCCTAGGGGGAGAATATAATCCGAAGCAACTGAAAATGCCCTGCTGTCAGCCTTTCCCTGTTTAATCTGTTAGCCACTCAGCTGTATAATGTATTATCTGACACACAGTGATAAGCAGCTTAGCTATCTGAGATCATATTAAATATGTTCGGTTTAGCCTAATTCTGCAGCGCTCCATGAGGAGACACCCTCATGTCCATTTGGAGCCATCTGGAAATCCAGTGCAGCCCTACTCAGGGATGGGACCCTCCTGCACTGCTTATGGCCTTGGAGGAGAACATACTTTCTGATTGTCTGGTCCTTCTCTCTTTTCTAAAACCCTTTCTTCAGCTTCTGTTCATGTACTTAAGAAATGAAATATTCAAGTGAGCCCATGCCCTAGAAAACAAAAATATCTCTATAGCAGATCATGCAGAAGTTTATAGGTTAGAGACGAACTGCCCTCTATGTTTAATGAGCTCTGCTGGAAAAACACATTCGAAAAAGCACTTCTACCCTGTATGTTCCATACTTTAAATATACATCTTTTTAGTATTTTGTTAATCGTTCATTGGAAGTTTCACAATGACATCTACTTGACATATTATCTCTTCAATTACTTGTAAAATTCATGTCACCTTGCAAAAACCCCTGGATAATCGGGTTTCTCTTGAGTCTGCCAAAAGCCCCTGACACTAATACACAGGTGAGGTAGCAGTCGTTGCCTCTTTTTGACATCTCTCTGAGGTCAGAGGGATAAAGACTGTAATGACAGATCCTCTCAGCCCCCTCTCCACTGTGGCTCCGACAGCTCCTGGCACGGATACGTGGACTCCTTTTGCTGTTCGGGGAGCTCCATCTGCAGCTCAGTGATCACAAGCTGAATTTTAACCAATAGATATAAATAGATTTGATGGGGATAATGAATGTGATAGTCATCCCTACACAGTCACTGCCAAAAAAACAGCAATAGGATTGAAAAAAACCCCATAAATTCAAAATGTTTGGGGGGGAGGGGGACAGGGGGGAAGAAATGGGGAGAAACTGAGGTGGAAGGAAGCAGTTAAGGCAACTGCAGAACTTAAAAACAGTATTAACTGATATTAACGTTGGCTAAATATAATAAATACAGCACTGGCTAAAATGCAGGTCTATCACTATTGGTGGGTGACCCTTAAGTAAGAATTGGTGAATATTGCTTGTGGTAGGAAAAAGGGCAACAAGCCCAAGTTTTTTTTTTTTTTTTTTTTTTTTTTTTTACAATTTTTCTTTTAATTATTTGCATATTTTTAAACACAATCACAGCCCCCAGAGCATCAGCTTTAAACAAAAAAAACCTGCTCAGGCTTCTCCTTATAAATTGTAAAAAGTTGGTGTTAAGGGGATTGCTTGTATTCCTTTTGGTGGGAAATGACATCTGACATTGGAGTTAAAAATCATATGACCTCAGACAAGATGGGTGCCAGTGCTGAGAAAACTGAATAGAGTGGTACAATTTCCACAGGATTTAAAATTAACCTCATTGCATGATTGGCTTACATTTCTAATCCGATATATCAGGCTAAATATAGACTTTGAAGACAATTTCTTTCCATGCAAATAATCACTGCAGGCTAAAACTTAGCAAAAAATGTAAACTAAGAAACAAAAATGTTAAAATAAATTATAGACAAACTGTCATCTTGCTGGAATATTGATCTGAAACTGCATGTATAGAAGACACTTGAAAGGGAGAGAAGGCAAAAGGGAAAAATAAATAGAGAAATTACTGTGTTCGAATATATATTTATAGAGGGAGAGTTCCTGATGCTGTCAGCAATTTCTGTCAAAGATGTACCTTCAGAGGCATCACTGTAGACTTTCAAACATTTCATGTTTTATTACTGCATTTTAATCATTAACTATGAATGGCGTCCCTGGATGATGCACAGGAGCTATGAATCATTCATTATAACTAAAACAAACTCTTTTTTTTTTTTTTTTTTTTTTTTTAAATGAAAATAAGCAATGTTTATTTAGTTTCCAAAAAATCAGGACAGCAAAACATTTAGAACTAATATTTTTGGAAATGCTGTGAATTGATACTACAAAACCCCCCAAGGTCAGAGAAGGAACCGGAGAGTGGGGAGCTGAGATTAAGACTATATGCAGTGTTTTTGTTTTCTCCTCTAGTCTCCTAAATCTCCAAAGAATGTAAAAATCATAAAATTATTATATAGGCAGGTACAGTTCTAATTTAATAGGTGCAATTCCAATTTAATAAATCCATACAAATATTTTGTAGATAAGAGATCTGCTTCTGCATGAGAACCAGCTCTGTGGCACTAAATCCATTTGGGAATGGCTTTCATTTCCCATATTAGAGCAAGACATGAATTTCCATGCAGCAGATGAAAAAGATTTGCTTCACAGACAAAGGTTCCCATCTCTGTTGGAATTCAGCAAGTTCCAAACATAGGAGAAATATTATAACCCAGTTCACTTGGTTTTATTTATTTGTTAATGTAACTTGTACTGAGAAGTATAAATAGCCCTTAGTTCCTGGGGAAGTTCATGGCACTGTTTTTGATCAGCCTCACAAGAAATTTGTTCTGAATCCCTAAAGGGTTTATTCTTAATACATTAATTCCAGCCTATAAGAGACACTACATCATCAACTGTGACCTTCATTATATCCACGTCCCATAAAAATCAGTCTCATTGGTTCAACATCTTGATGCAGCTTTCAGATAAACAGGTGAGACAACCCAAGCTTGGCAGCGACAGCAACATGGAGATAACATGAAAATGCCACAGGTAAAGCTGAGTCTGAGTTAGATGGAGAAGATGCCTGTAGGTATGAAAACCACAACAAACAGTTATTGTCATGCGTAAGGACTGCATCCCAGTGAGTGATAAAATGGAAAGATCCTAAAAGAAATATTGAGAGACTGTCAGAGATCGCTTTAAAGAAGATACACATGATGTACAAGATATATATGATTCTATACCTGCTATTAGTACAACAGCAGACTTGACCCTGCTGGATGCATGATGTGCCCATTGCTTAGTGAAATAGAAGGTATGTATCTTAAGAAAATGATTTTGATGAATTAAGGAAATAATGTTTCTTGCAGCAATATTAATTTTGTTAACTTGTTTTAACTTGTCCTTTGTTTGGTTTACAGATTTCCAAGGAAGATCATTTTTGTGTCTTTACGTAGGAGCAACAGAAGGAGCAACCTTTTCCAATTAATTAAAAAAAATGGGTTGAATTAATTTTTTGTTCTTACCACTGAAGTCATGCTCAGAATAGTTTGGAAGGTGCCTTCACTGATGAAAGTAATGCATACTTCCTGTGTCAACCATCAGTTCTCCCAGTGGCAAACATGGGCACAAAGATTGTCATTTTGGCTGCCAAGAAGAGCTGGTAAGGTCAAACATGACCAGGGGTAACAGTACTGAGTTTTGTAGCTGACTTTTAGGAAGTGCTAAAAGTGCCACTTTGCATTTTCACCACTTTACATTTTAGAGCTGAACAACAGTTAAGGTTAATGAGTCCTCTGCAGAAAATATTACTTCCTAACCACTACCTCCCCTGTATCTTTATGGCAGTAGAAAATAAATCTCAGATAGCTCTGAGGCAGAGTAATAGCTCATTGGATGGCTGATCTGGGAAAACATGGTGCAAAAAAAAGGACATGGAAATGCAAAATGTAACAAACTTATAAATCTGAAAGGCATACATAAATGTTGCTGAACTTTGCAGGGTTACTTTACCAAAGAATACAAAAAGTGTAACTGCTTTGACAGGCGAGACCATGCTTAGCACAAAAGAGCCTGGGTTGAGACTAGTAAGATGATGCATGTAAGGGCAATGATTTGTCTACCCATTGCTCCAGATATTGCACAGTTTCTCATTTATTTAGCTGCAGTTTAGCTTGGTTTACATTGCCTCCTGTGTGCACCTTTGCTCAGTGTATTTGTTTCACACGTTATATTTACCCTGACCTGATGGTGCCAGGCCAGGCAGCTCATTTCTGTCTGGTGTGCTCCTGCTCTGAATCCACACCTCTTCAGGCAGGAGAGGGCCCTCTCTGTTCACACCAGCTCATGAAATTGTAATCAGTTCCCATGTAGGTCAATGCAACCTGTCTGCAGCTCATCATATCCCTAATGCCTGCTACCACTTTTTCATTTTCTGCCTTCTTCCTCTACCAGCTCTGGCTCCACTTGCTGGTCCTCTCTCCAGTTTGGGAAAAAGGACCCAAATGCTTTCCTCAGCCCTTCATTCTCCTTGGCCACTGCCCTGTGATGCTGTGAGGACAGCACTCCCCTGGTCTAGAAGGATGCCAATAGGTTGGCTGCAGCCGTCTGCTCTGCTTTTATGGAGTTAAATTCATGCCATCTGCACATCCTCTCTGCAGGGAAGGGCTCTGCCAACTGTGCATCATCTCCAGAAAGATGGGATACACCTGTGGCAGGGCAGGGGCCAGCACAAAATGCCTGGGTCACCCACGCTGCATATGGGGACACCTTCGGCTCTGGGATAAGGATTAGTGTGGGCCAAAGTCTTTTCCCTCCTGGTTCTTAAAGGTCACCTCAAACCTGTGCCCAAGTACAGTCTTGTGCCCCACAACGTGAATGTAGCCTCTGTTTGTGGGCTTGAAATGCAGAGTGTACATAACCCTTATCTTCAAATTTACCCCAGATTTCCAACTCTGAGATTTCCCCTGCCTCTGTTCTGTGAAAATCCTAAGTACTATGAAAATAATAACTATTCTTAGTTTATTTGGTGCATACACTTCAGGAAAGTTTACAGTATTCATGTACTCAGCTGCTTCTTGTTCTCCACAAGGTTACTTGCTCTTTGTCCTTGTATACACAAATATCATTGCTGACCCACTTCTCCTGCATCCTGCAAGAAATGAATCTTCTAAAGTGCCTTGTCAGAGTGGAACTGGACAGACATGGAAAACCAGCTGGAAAACAGCCAAAATGAATGTGGTGGTAGATTGTTTTTCCAAGAGCTTGGCAGAAGGTCCCCCAGAAAAGGTTTGGCAGGAATGTAATGCTCTATGACTGCTCCCTGAGTGCACTTCACATCTTGAGTGCTCAGTAATATAAGTTGCATTGGAACTGCAGATGGGGAAATGAGATTTGTGGGAGCTTTCATCCGTCATCCCTCTGCAGCACTGTAGATTATGAAAGGTTGTTCAAATTAGCAGAAATAAGGATGAATCTGTGCCCTAAATTGCAATTTAAAAAAAAAAGGAGAAAGCTGCTCAGAAGTTCTATTTCACCAAGAAGTTAAAGCCTGCTGGGCTTCACATTACTGAGCTGGATTTGTTCGTTTATCTTGGGTTGAAAGAGCAGACAGGGTAGAAGAACGGGCACTGGCTGAAACCTGGATTCCTGCTCCCCATTCAGAGCCACCAGCTTCAGCAACAGTGGCATCTTTAAAGACAGGAGTAGAAAATGAACTCTGACACTTCTTATACAATGTAGCTGTAAGTTTAAGGAATGATGACTGATTTAATACAAAGTGGTAAAGTTGTTATTACTTCCAGGTTCAGTTATTGCAGGTCAGATGACTGAGCTACATCAGATAAAGAATTTCACAGGAAAAAGTTTTTCTTTTCAAAGGTCCTTAGTATTAGGAATTCAGGGAGGGAATCAAAGCAGCCACAGGTACTAACAACTAGTCATGCTTCAACTAAAGGGCAGCAGATTGGACTTCAACTGAAAGGCAGCAGCTGAGAAGAACGGACTCTTATGTAGCTTTCCAATTACCTAGGTATGTTTAGATTTAAATGGCATGAAGGAAGGTTTACTCAGCACTCTGGAATCAAGAACAGCCTACCTTTCTGCTTTCTTCATCATGGCACAAATTTGTGAATGCAAGAATCAAAACCCTTCGTAAAATGTTCCAGCTCTGTCTCTTCCCAAGAGTCTATTGTAATACCTGCGCTTTGTAGTAGCTTCAGAATAATTCAAGTAAAAAGAAAGAAAGCTTTATGTTGGGATGTTACCTCTAAAATCTGACCATGGGGAAAGCTGTGAAATGCTCTGAGTGTACCTCTGACACAGTCAAGGTTCTGGAAAGAAGGGAGTCCTGTGTGAAACTGAGTTTGCTTCTGGGAGACCTCCAAAGCCATTTTTGCAAGGGAAATGGTGATCTTGACTGGGAGCTGCTTGACCTGTCATATTAGGTCCTCCATGTACAGGAGAAGTCATAGTAGTATGCACAACTGCAGGCATTAATGCGTAACTGAGAGAGTGTACAGTGGCTGTTCCTTCTGTGATTAAAATGATACCTTAATCATATAGTGGCTTCTAGATTGTATGTGGATAATCAGACTCCACACAGCATCATCTCATATGCTTTCAAGTTGTGTCTAACCAAGATATTTATAGGCTCTCAGCCACCATGGTGAGTGCCATTACTTAAGAAGTGGTACAATCCTGTACTTGCATCATGTTACTTTGGCCATTTGGTATGTTTTGGAGCCTTTAAGTTACTCACTTTCTCTTGGGGTCTGCAATGTAAGATCAGCTGATGATACTCTGTAGCTGTATTGAAGCTGGAGAATTCTGTTTTCTCTACTATTTATCTTTTTTAGCTGCTCCCCAGCATGACAATCACATTTCTACCAAGGAAGATTGCTCAGGACTGTCAGAGCTTTTAATGACGCTCTAAACCAGTGATTTTTCATGTTTTGGTACTTAGAATTTTTAAGAAGTGCTGAAGACCCCTTTAGGTATGTAGATTGTTGCAGGGCCTATTTGAATTTAGTACTTCTTAGCAACATTTCACAGCACCCAGAGAAATAGCTGATGGGTACTAACAACCCAGAGACCAGAAAACTTCTGAAATGCCTCAGACAGACTGCTCCTTTCAGGTGACAGATGAAGCCAACTTAACCACTTTTTCAATCCTTAACATAGTATTCTATTTCTTCAGGATTTTCCTCCTACGCCTGTTGCATCTTGCTATACAAATAATCTTTTATCATAATTAGAATCTTCTTTGTCCAAGGTTGTACTTTTATACTTCTATTTTCACATACTTGCAAGCCTTGTTTTTGTGTGTTCTTTGTTATCTTAGCAGCAGTAAGGTTCTGTTTAATCTTCCATGAAGATCTGGCATGACAATGGAATCATTCTTACCATGAAATGTTTAGAAACTATCCCCTGCCCTACGTAAATCCACATTTTCACCTCCAGTCTTAGATTGCAGTGTTTCTGTACCCCCTGTAAAACTGCTCATAAATAATTTTACTGATGTTTTTTTAATTTATTACATTTTTTTTTCCTACTTAGCTAAATGTTTTACCATTTGGTCTTCAAGCCTCTAGAAATGTACAACAGAAATAGAGTTAAAGGTATGGCCTCAGGACATTTACAAACAGCAGCTGCAGGACAGAAAGTGATGGCCAGTCTTAAGCTGTGCAACATGTTAAAGTGCAAAACATTGCCTGGCAGTGTCCAATAGGTTGTACCCTACACAGAGTAATAGTTCTCTGCTTAGGAACCATATAAAGTAAGAGGCTGCCCTGCAGGCTTTGAAATCTTCAACTTCCCAGTGTAATATTTCTTTTTCCTAACTTTATGGATTACTTCCATGACAGATCTAGCTTCTTTGTGTGCACAGAAACACTAGCAAAAGAGAGAAATAAAAAAGCTGGCTGGATTCTCAGTGCCCATGCTACATCAAAGTTGTTACTGAGAAGCCACATGGTTTCTCTAGTTGTTGGTTATGTGTAAAGGCTGTCTCTGAGAGGTAGGAGAATCCTCTTGTGTTTGGTGAGAGTTAAAGATGTTCAGCACCCTTCAGAATCAGACTTTGATATCTCTTTTTCCATTTTTCTATATTTAAGAAATATATTTTAAAGCAGGAGTTATTAATATTATAATTTAATGTTATTTATCAGTGCTCTGAGAGAATCAAATAAAACTAGCTGCAGTGAGTTGCCCTTCTATATGTTTCATAGAATAACAGTATGGCCAAATTAGAATATTAAACCCAGGATTTTTTAGTAGGGAGTAAATAGAGAAGTGGGAAGTAAATATCTCCATCTTTGAAAGAAAACATAAACACAAGAAAATATGTTGTCAGAAATAATCCTGCAGTGTGAGGGAAATTTACTGAGTAAGGTAATGGGGATTTTCCAGCACTTCTCTATAATTACTCACCTATCACTGAATTTTAACAAGTTACTTGGAGCTACCTTACAAACCAACATTAAAAAAACCTGTTTGCCTCCTTTGGTGGTTGTTCGGTGGCAATTAACCAGTAAACACTTCTTGGTCACTTGTTTGTAGTTCCTATAGCAAGAGTTGCGCTCAGATGAAGACAGGAGCACTGAAGCCAGAAAGCCTTAACCTTTGTACCTAAGTTTTCTCCAGTGAAGTTTAGTTTTTTCAACAAGCACTTTCAGGAAAGCAAAGTAATGCGTAGTTATAGATCTTTGCAAGACTGGTAACTGAATTGCCATTACAGGATTGGACTTGATATTGCTGATATTGAGCTTTGCTCCAGAGGACAGTGAAGTCAGTAGAAAGCCTCCCAGTTGAGGGGATGAAGGCACGGACCCAGAGCATCTTCATGCAGTGAATCACTTTATTGCCTACTGCTCTAACTTTTTATACCATTCTAACAACAGTTATTTTTAGCCTATTGCTCTAGCTTTTATGCCATTCTATTTGTAGCCCATCATGTCCTGACTTATAGTTTGTTTGTTAGCACTGCTTGCTTTCCCACAACCAGTCCCAGAATAGCCAGTCCCTTATCTTTATGCTCTCTCCTCCTCAGCCAGGTGTCTTGGTATCTTATGCTCTCTCCTCCTCAGTCATCTGGGTTACTCTGCTTGATTGTACTTTGTTTCTTCTTTAACTCTTTCTTCTCCAGCCAAGCAGTTACTTCTCTTTGGCAATAATCATATAGTTTCCATTGTCTCCCACACCCAGTGACCTCCACAAGTTATAAATCAAACTCAGAATGAGCACTGAGCATCCTGATTATTTTTTTATGGCTTTTGCTAGGTACCTTCCATGAGGCCTTCAGGGGTTCAAAATAAATGACCAATATTAAAATGTAAAGAAAGATTTAAGGACATATTTGTCAGTGAGTCAACGTCTGTGCTTAGCTGGGATGGTGGAAGTTCAGGGAGGGTGGTGGCAATGCAAAGGTGTGAAGGAGCCTGACACAACGCACTTTGCCATCAGGGTGAAACAGTGGGAAGGAAGAGTTCAGTTAGAAGGAAAGAGTAACCATCTGGCTCTATGTAGGGAAGTAAGAGGATGAGAGTTATGACTGTAGTAGCACATACGAGGCTGCCAGCTACATGGTTCTACGTCTTTAAATAAAGACAAGCCACGTCCTTATGGTCCTAAAAGCTGATGAGGGTTGTAAGGATTCTCTTTGGTCACTTGCAGATGAGCTGACTGGTGGAGGGTTACTTGGGGTTATCTGCTGATCCTGTTGATTAATAACATCTGTTCCACAGCTGTCATTACTGAGAACTGTATATCTATACCAGGGAGTGCAAATAGCACTGTTTGACTCCTTCGAGATGCACGGTGTAGGAGATCCCTCTTGCCTACTGACCTACCTCCTTTGCATTGTCCCTTTTGCCTGCCCTGACTAGCATGTGCCTGTGTGGCCTGTCCAGAACGGCGACATTTTCCACCCCTTCTCCTCTGTAAGTGGCTGCCAGGGAGGCCAGACCCAGGTCTGGCGGAGCAGAGATGGTGGCTCCACAGAGGGCAGGAGCACTAGGAACAGCCAGGCAGACCAAGCTGTCAGAGAGAAGCAGCCCCGACGGCGGAGGGCATGATTTAAGTGTGCTGTTCATCCTGCGCTGGGGTCACCTCGACCTGTGGGCAGCGCACCTGGAGGACGCACAAGCTCCTCCTCAGCCTCTCAAACGCGGCAGTGGCCCTGGGCAGCGGTGGGGATGTGGCGGCTCGGAGTACGCGGGCTGCCGCCTTGCCGCCCTTGCGCCGGTGGGGCAGGGCGG
>NW_009917736.1:28567-31703 GCF_000696875.1 Nestor notabilis | reverse complement strand
GCCAGGTAGGGCTGAGTTAGAAAGCGGGAGCCGGGTCGGGCCGTGCCGAGCCGGTTGATTCTATGATGCCATGATTGTTTAGAGCATCAGGTGTTGTCAATAAAGAGCCTGCAGGATGAGGGCTCTGCAAGCTTTGACGAATACTCAGGAGCTGACATCCGGAACTCCATTAGACTGTGTGTTATAATAGAACAGACTAAAAAGACTGCTTCAAATCTAAAGATAAGTGTGAAATATATGCAGAGAACGCTAAAGGGAATTTATTAATAGACTTTCAGAGCTTTTTTTGTAGCATGCTTTATATAAGTTGAGGCTTTTATACAAAGATCAAAAAGAAACAACAAGAAAAGAAGAATCTGTGGGAATGGGTGTAAGAAAGAAGTAATCCAAAGAACAAACTTCGTGTCTCCACAGCTGAAGGTGATCTTAGAACAAGCCCAGACTGGCTTAAGGTAATCACGGAACATAAACAACCCCTATAATATAGGTTGGTGAGATCTAGTTAGCCTAAAAAGAGTGGTGAATGCAGTACTTCTGTGTATTCTATATATACAATGAAGTCTTTAAGATGGGTTTTGTCCTGAAGCAGTGTTCTAGGAAGACTAGATTCATATTCTTGACTAGGTTCCCACTTGCAGGTTGAAGAAGACCCTCACTTGTGAGACTTCCAACTGAAATTCTAAAGCTTAGGCAAGATTCAGCTCTGGACTATATTTATATTGTTTTGTAACTACCACACTTGCTTATCTTATTTTTTGTTGATTAGGAGCCTGGCTATAACTATAACCTACTTTGCACTATATTTATATTACCAGTAAACCTATCAGGAGTCAGAGCTTGGCTGTAACTGGCAAATTTAGATCTGATATGTGGATAAAGATAATGAATCCAAATTAAACGGATTAAATAGTCTGTGAAGGCAGAATTGAGAGCTCAAAAATTTGAGTTATTTTTAATAAACCTTAGATGGGGTTAATAGGCAATCAAACACCTTCATTCCCAGCAATGCATATACATTGCAGGACTCTTTCTACCAGGTTGCTAAAGGCCATTGCAGGGTGGGTTTGACAAGGTGCCAAGCTTAGTGTGTGCATGAAGATGTACTGAACATATGAATGATCCTCAGGGCTCTGGGCAAGCCCTGACATGGCCCAGCTGTTCTGGAAGGAAAAGAGATGTCAGCTAAAGCAGTAGTTGTTTAATGCCAATACTGTGGAGGTGCTAAGGATGCTAAAACCTTTTGTGTGATTACATATTAAATTGCTCTGCGAAATATTTGTCCATAAAGGGCATTCCTTAACGCTGGTTTGTGAGTTCGTCATTGGAAAATCTAAATGTTTACTACAGCAATACATTGAAAAATATCTCCCTGGAAAGCATTTAGTTGTGCACATACTCTGGGTGTTTCCCAGCCTGTTCTGAACATGGCCCTGGGGCTTGCCTTTACAATTATTTGTCTCTGTATAGGCATCCAAGAACTCTGATATTAGTCTGCACTAAGCAGACATGGGTTTGACATTCCCATGAGTTTTCAGTGTGGCCTCAGTCTCTCTGTAGTTTTAAACCCAGCTATAAAATACAAAATTCTGCTTCCCTAGGAAGTTGCAAGACACTTGGACTGTGAAGCAATCCTGTTCCACAGGAGAGAGAGACAAGCCGGTTCACAGGTCATTTAAGAGTTGTTTTGCCATAACACACAGAAAACACGCAAACAAGACATTGTTGACGACACTCTGTACCCTAAAGAACTTTTCAAGAAAACAAGAGGATGAGAATTAAAGTTCAAGGGAGAGGGTGTGATACAGATCCTGTGTGCAGGTCCTTACCCAGCTTGCAGCCCTGAACATCCTCTGCCTTGCTGTTGTTAGTTGGTGCTTCAGTGGTATGTGATACACGACAGAGACGTTGTAAAGGAGTCCACACAGGGACTTTACTGGTTTCTCTGTAGGTTTTTGTTCCCAGTCGTAAAGGGAAATGTAGAATCAAGAAGCAGAAATGGAGGCTGCAGTCGACAAAACAAGGTGGGTGGAAGGATAACATATACCAGGACTGGTATGAGTATGGTATGGTGTTGAATCATGGAGGGTTTTGGAAGTGAGAACAAGAAGTTTGCATTTTCAGTGGTGGAAAAGAAGAAAAGACAAGAGAACTGAGGAAAACTCAGTGATGTGCCCAAATGAATGAACTTGAGATGGTTCCAGGTGCTGTAGCCAGGCCAGAGAAGAGATTACGATAGGAAAGATGCACAGGTCTTGGCTAGAACTTCTGGCTGAGACAAATCATGATGCTTTGGAGACGCAGATGCATGAAACAAATCAGTAAGATTTAAAGCACAGCAGTATCAACATCATCAGTAAAATTATCAGTAAAAACTAAACTCTTCCCTGCCTCCAGACTGTGTGTCAGCACCTTAGACTAGGGCTCCCAGAACTGCTGTAGCTGTTGGTGTGCAAGAAGCAGAGACCCTTGAATTCCCAAGCAGCTCCCAGGTACCACTTGCAGTGATCTGCATACTATGCATACCCCTGTTTGGAAACCCTTGCCTGCTGTGTCCCTTCTCCAGTGAGACACTTCTGCTGTATATCAGAACAGGAAAAGAGATTTATCTGCCTCCGTGAGTCAGCAGAACCACAGTAACTCTTCGTAGAAGTGTCAATGCCAGTGAATGGGGCTGAGTCATCACAGCAGCCTCATGCCCACCCATTCCTCCAGCTGGGAAGCATCCCTGAAGTGTCAAAGAGAAGGTGGGTACATTTCCCATTCCACTCCGCAGTCCAGCATCGGAATTACTTGCAAACCAGCAGACAGGCTGAGACTCAACTGAAAGATTCACAAATCTGTTTCTGGGTTAGGTAGGAACCAGACTGAAAAAGAATCAAAATGTTCTTCGTTTCTAGGGAACTTGCCAGCTCACACTGCTTATTTTCCCAGCAATGGTCACAATCTGTATCAGAGTTGTCTGAGCCAATATTAGGCACTCAAACCCCAAGACTAGTGCTCAGACATCTCTGCTATACCTTTGCTAAGCCAGAGTAGCTGTATGAAAATCAAGGGATTCAAAGCTTCAATTCCTAACTTCTAAAGCACTCTTGTCCTCATCTAGCCAAGTCACCTGAACAAGGAGACTGACAGCTTT
>NW_009917736.1:0-28549 GCF_000696875.1 Nestor notabilis | reverse complement strand
GAATGCTATTCTGTATGGTATCAAGGACTGAGTCCTTAATGGGGGGGGGGAGGGGGGGGGGTACACAAATAAGAACAAATGCTGTTTCAGCCTTTAAAACTGATGCCTGGAACAAGCAGCGGAGGAACACAGGCTCTTCAGAGACAAAGATTTTCTATTTTCATGCAAATGCTCCCAGTGTTCTGAAGCAGAAGGAGATGCTTAGCAAATACATGCAGTACAAACAGCTTGCTCTCTAAGAGATCGATACTCACTCAGCATTGCCTACTCTTTACATGAACTAACAATCACAAGAAAGTAGGAAACAGCCTCTGACGTTATGTGCCTGGTTCTTCACTGAAATGGCCAGGTTTAGAAGGTATGCCTGGGTTTTTACTAGGTTCTGTAGATTAGAGGGATGCTTATCAGTCGTCTGATGTGCATCTTAAGTTAGTCTGTGGGATTTCTTGCTCAGACCATTACATCTAATGCTACTGTTTCTAATATTATATGGAAATCCATCACCCACATCATTGCATTTGCCCTTAGCCCTTTTTACTATGTCACTGCAAAGCACCCAGCCTTTTTATCTTCTCAGAGAGACTGGTAGGTGGTAATCTGTCATAACCATATTCAAGCTCCTTTTCTTGAGTTCTAGCTATGAATGAAGCTATTGTTTCTCTTCTCACCTATACCCATGTGTTATAGTCTATCCAGACTAATCCTGCTGCAGCTGACAAACTGCTCTGGTAGAAATGCCACAGTCCTCTGGTTTCCAAGCTCTGGTATACATGCCCCAAACCCTAGAGGAAGACTCAGTTATGAGACGGTGAGATAGGCATGTTTGCGCTTTTGGTCACATCCATTGTACCCAGATAAAACCAAAGAGGTGAAAACAGGATTTTTAAATAATCCCCTGAATTCTTATTGAAAGTCAGGAAAATTGAATTGGTCTTGATGAGATTTCCATGTGCAATGCCAGTCAGGGGTGCTGACCACTAGAATAAAGAAGATAATCTGATAGAGAGTTTATAATACTTAACTAGCCTAGTCCCTTATGAGAATATTATTCCGATTGTATTGATTGTGTATCTGAATATTGAATTAACTTTCATCCCTGCCATAAAATATTCACTGGCTACATTTTCTTCCTCATTCCAGATGCATCTGCAAGCAGCAGGTTAGATCAGAATGTGTTTTCCCAGCTTTGCTGAATACATACAAGTACAATGCCAGAAGAGACAGGAGTATCTTTATCTCTTAGCACAGGGAAGCAGAAATGCTCAGAAATATGATTCAGGATTACCTGAATATCCTGGTTTAGAATTTCTTCAATTTCCGTTCCATTAACTTTTGTTCATGCTTTTGCCATTTGATTTTGGTTTGTATCTCTTGACACTGATGTCAACTGGGGCACATATCCCTGCCTACAGTTAAACAGATGGCTTCTTTGTGCTACACAGTGATAGATGCTAATCCACTGATCATGGCTTTTGAGGTATCTTTGTATTGATGTCAGAGCCTTAAATTTTACACCCAGAGACATGTAATATATACAGTATGACTATAACTTTTTTAAACACCCCTATCATTAATCTTGAATTTTCATCTGTTTTCTGTTAGGGTCTATTAATCATCCCTGTGCAGTTTTGTTTTCTACTATGCTGATGTCAAAACTTTGCTCAGAAACCTGAACCTTGGCTCACTTACTTAGAAGTTACAGAACCTTCCCCAGGCAGCATTGGTTTTCTGCCTGCAGTACCCGAACTGGTACTGCAAGTCCTCCTCTTCTATGACTTGCACCCACCAGGTCTGAAACAGTGCAACTCCAAGTTAGTGTCTTTCAATATATAAAATGACCATTATAGTTTATTTTCACCTTCTGCCAGCACCTCTGCTTAAATGGACATACTGGATGGCTGGTCCCAGGAGACAGGAAGCACAGTTTCAGTTTAGGGACATTTTTATCTCACTTCTATTCTGCCTGCTTCTGGCCTGCAAATAGGAAGACAGATTTGGTATGTTGGCGGTGATAAGAAGGAAGCTGCAGAAATGTTGAGTGGAGGTAGCTGCTTGTTAAACTGGCAGTTCAATAAGAGGAAATACAGAGCTTAGTGACATGTTAACCCAAAACCCCCCAAAATCAAGATATTGGTGTCTTGCAGAGAAAATAACATTATAGGGAGAAAATTAGGAAGAAGTATGGAGCATTAGCCTTAGTCTGCCAGAACACTTGTTTTTCATGAGGTTGGAGGAGGTGGATATTAGACTTTCCAGCTGATCTCCCTGTTGTCAAGTACCCCGGTAGCTGCTTTTCTCTAGAGATTTTACAAATGCAGATACTATTTTTGTTCCATAATTTTATACTCTTGAGCACACACATAAGGAACAAAAATGAGTTTAATAAACAGGACTCACTGAGGCTCTGCTGATTAGTGAAGATGAATATGGTTAATTATTTAGCATTACTTTCTTATTCAAAATAGTGTCTTTAGCATCCAACTCTGACATGATACACTAGAAAGATTTTCCCAGTGGTAAAATCAAATTACATCATGTAAGCAAAATTGTCCACATAACTCAGATCTGAGGCTTCACTGACACAGAAGCCCTTGTGACAGTCGTTTGGGATTTCTTGTGTTTCTGTTGAAAAGAGGAGCTTGAGGTATGCTTGAAAACGACATCTTCAAAAGCAAAGTCCAAAAGCAGTTTCAAGGCAGTGGAGCTTCCTATTTACCACAATCAATCAGCACTGGTTTGGACTGATGCCTCTTCTACAGGCTATTCTGTCTGTGGACAGAACTCCACAGGCAATTCTGTCTTAATAGTGAATGAATGAGGGTTGGACTAGATGATCTCCAGAGGTCCCTTCCAACCCTGATGATTCTGGGATTCTGTGACTATAAAACCAATCTGAAGTAGAACTGAAAAATGAAATTCCTCAGGAATTTAAAATTCTGAAGAATTTTTTTTCCAAACTCTTGTTGTCTGGATTTTAAGGAGTTGGCTCGTACTATAATGTCAATAACAAAAACCTTTGTGCCAACTGTACTATCTTGATTCATTTTACTTAGACTTTTCATCACATTAATGTCTGATATGTTACATATCTGCAATATTACATTTATATATTATATTATGTAATATAAATACAGAATCTAATACATACAAAAAGTGAATATCAAGCAATAACATCAAAAGGGGTTGTATTCTATTAAAGTAAGCATTTCTACAAGATCACAAACACATTTAAAAGGGTGAGAGGTTTACATCATTGAAAACTGAACTGGTAAGTGGCAAGTTGTCACAGAATGGGTTGATATCAACACAGTACATTTTGTACCAACTTTTCAGGCCAGGCCTTTGGCTCATTTACACACCTAACACTGACCTGATGGTTAATGCTGTCAGAGAAATCTTTTGCAAAGATTTAACTTCTGGTCACTCACAGATGGTCAGATTCTTCTAGCCCTCCTAATGTATGATTTCCAATGTGCCAGGGCTACAGAAAGGTGGGAATATGAATGTTAAACCATTCATTCAAAAAGTCAGGTTTTCCTCTGAATGCAACGTTTACATCAACATCATCCTGTTCACTTTGAAGGAGTTGTTTCTGATTAAGACACATAGGAGTGGAGAGGCTTGAGACCATAATTTTGATTGCAGCATTCATCTGCTGAAATAAACGTGTTCTCTGTGATTTCAGCAGTAATTTTTGGGGTCATGTTTTTCAACTCCTGGAAACTGCTTTTGAAGTCAAATCCATTGAAAAAGTATTTGCTTTACAGAAAGTATTTGCTCCTGAGACCCGCGGGGACTGTCAGCACTGAATGAACAGCTCCAGGAGCTCAGCCTTGAAGACTACCACTGTTTGTTTAAACACCTGTTGTATTACTGCACCAGGATCCATTCAGCTCACTGCAAAGAAGTTACGAAAGGTGCTAGGAAAACTTACAGATGATAACTTTGGCAATGCTCTTGTATGTAGGTAGTCCACAAAACTATTCCAAGAGTTGAAAGCCTATACCTGAGGCAGGATGATATACGTATATACATATACACACATATCTGTATTATATATAGATAATACTATGTTCACATGAAAACTTCTCTTTCATTTTCCCATTGAGTTTTCTATAAAAGCCAGACTCAGACACAGACTGAGCAGTGTTGAAATCCATTGTAACCACTGAGCTCTTAATGGGAGGCAGTTCCTGGCCCTCCATATCCTGTCCCCAACATAAGCCTAGTGCACAGGCCATTAGAAGAGGCCCTGGAGTGAATCCTAATTCTTTGATCAACCTGTCTAGTCACAGGTCAGGACAGGGTGCTTTGCTCTGCCACTGCTTCCTGCAACTTCAACCTGTGACTGCAAGCACCTGGGAATATGTCCTGCGTTTTGCTCTATGTGAGTCTACAGAAGCATAGAATAGCTTGAGTTAAAAGGGACCACTTTATCCAACCCTCCTGCTCTAATCTGTGTCAGCTACAGCAGGTTGTTCAAGGCCATGTCTGGTCAGGTATTGAATACCTCCAAGGATGGAGACTCCTCAGCCTCTCTGGTCAATCTGTGTCAGTCTTTGACCACCTATGTTTAGGTGGAATATCCTGTATTTCAGTGTGTGCCTCTTGTCCTTTAGCTGGAAAACGCTGAGCTACAACTCAGTGGATATCACTACAGCACCTGGCACAATAAGAACTAGTTGTGGTGTTGCCCCTGTAGTAAAAAAACAAACATAGAGAAACAGCAGTCAATTACGAAGGATTTCTCTCCCCAGCATTGCCAAAGGTTTTTAGTACTTCTGAATTAAATCAAGTAACACCAATTGCTCGAGGTGACCTCAGTGTTAATGGAGTGGGAACTAGGAGTATCACTACCCAGGAACAGTGTCAACCTCCTTGGTTGTTGGAGCTCCTTCTGTGCACCTAGAAGCAAGGTAGGGAGACAACAACAAAGAGAGGCTCAGGCACTGGAGTAACGATGCCTGCATGGAGCAGGAGGCCTTCTGCTGGACACTTGCAGCCCATTTTGGGAGCTGGAGGCTCTGCAGGGTGTGTGGACTCAGTATTCCTCTCTCCCCATCCTTTGCCTGAAATGTGTCATAAAGTTGAAACTCAGCTTTACTTGTCAGGAAAGAATGAAATGATCCCTAAGGTTAGCAAGACACTCAGAGGCTCTTTGGGAAGAAATGTGCTATGTAAATAGAAGCTGATTCCTAGAGGTTATTAATAGATGTAGCTGCAAAAGTAATGTGCAAACTACAAAGGAAAGATCATTCTGAATTAAATTACCATAATTTTTTTCATTGCTGTCTCTTTTCAGGAGACCTGGATAATACTGCTCACAATGACAGGTTGAATAAGAGACAGGGTTTGTGTGGGCCAGAGGTGGGAACAGAGAAGGAGACTAATTATATCTTTTTTAACCTTTGCATGCAGCTGGGCAAGATAAAAATGAATTATGCATAACTGAGCTGTTATCCCAGTGGAGGCTGCGAAATGGTGCCCAGGTCATCCAGAAACATGGTCTGAGCTGTCCCATTTCCTCTGGATCTAACCATTTCACAAATCATTAAACAAAACAGGCATTTTCTTCATGCTTTGCCTAAGGCTCATGTGATTTTCCTGTGGACAAACCAACCCAGATTTATCTCACTTGCTCTTACCTCAGCAATGCAGAGGATGAAGGGCAGGCACTGACATAGTATGGGAGAGCTAGAAGCAGCATTTTTCAGTGTACTTTTTGAAACCTGCTGGGTTTAATAGGTTAAAGATGATGACACTGCTTTTACAGTCGCTCAGATGTATTATTTCAACACTTTATTGTGTGGTATTTATCCCACTTTTAATGCATGTTGTGACACAAAGCGTTGTTCAAAGGTCAGAGATTGATAGGAAGGTGTAGAGGGGCCTTTAATACATGTATTGCTCAGCAACGTAGCAGGTATCTGACCAGAAAGGGAAGGAGCCTCTTTTCTGGTCCATGAACTCATGATTAAGGGTCTGGAGCATCTCTCCTATGAGGAAAAGCTGAGGGAGATGGGTCTGTTCAGCCTAGAGAAAAGAAGGCTTAGGGGGTGGGAGGGTGGGATCTGAACAGTGTGTATAAGTGTATCTGAAGGGAGGTTGTCAAGAGGATGGGGCCAAACTCTTCTTGCTGGGGCCAGGCAACAGCCATAAAATAAATCACAGGAAGTTCCACCTGACCATGAAGAAGAACATCTTGGCTGTAAGAGTGTCTGAGCGTTGGAATAGGGTGCCCAGAGAGGTTGTGGAGTCCCCTGGAGATATTCAAGAGCCATCTGGACATAGTCCTGAGTAATGTGCTCTAGGTGACCCTGCTTGAGCAGGGCAGTTGGACTTAGATGATCTCCTGTGGGCCCTTCCAGCCTCAACCACTGTGTGATTCTGTAATTATAGGGAGATGGAGGAATTCATTCCCATGCAATAAGAACTCTTCTCTCTGCTCCTTGATTTTCCTCTCCCAAATTCAGTTCAAACTACAATTTAAGCTATGTGGTCTATTACTGATATTCTATAACTCTACCACTTTAAAGGAGTTTTGGCATAAATTGGAGTGATATCCCAAGCAAAGAATTTGATCCTTCAGTCTTGAATTTTTCTGAACTCTATTCCCACCAGTTTGCAGTGTCATCTCTGCCCTTTATACTGAGATGGGAAAGAAGGGCAGAACCTTGTCTTGTGGCCTTGGTGATGTAGGGGCTGCTTAGAGACCAGCCCAGACTTCTCTCAGCACCTGAAACACTCACTTCGGCTAAATGACAGTGAGTGCTTATTGGTTTTTCAGCACTGTTTTTTTCTGATGGGAGGCATGATTCTAAATTTCTTCTATAACTAACTAACTAGATGTAATTCCAGTTTCTTGTTCCACATCAAGACAGAGAAAGCAATATGCAGACGTGCACCTGCTCTCCTTTGAGGAGACAGACTTTTCCATTCTGGGCACAAGCAGAGGCTTTGAACTTCAGCCATCTTCCCAGGCAGCATTTTTAATTAAAGTTGTAACTTTTCCCAAGGAAGAATCCAGAAAATATGTGGATCTTTTCTCCCTTTCATCAATCCTCTGCCTTAGGCAAGAAGATAATGAACCAGTCACATCAATATAGTGCTCACCATGAGCTGATTTGTTATATTTTGGAGCTTGCTGTTTAGTACAGACTCCCAGAAACAACACAGTATTTTGAGTTGACTGGAAGGGCGAGCTGGTTTCCTCCAGCTCTTTAGTTCTTCGGCAGAAAGACAGGCATCGGGAGCATATATTTCAATAAGCCAATAAACACTGAATGTTTCGAGAGCTGGATGGGAAATGCAGAAGTGCAGTGTGTGTGTGTGCTCCCTCCTTCCTGTAAGAAGCTTCCTTTGCAGGCACCCCACAAGAGATGTGGGGAGCAGAAATACCTGTGACTGTGCTGGGCTTTCTCTGTTGGCTTCTTCCCCACCACTCAGGAGTAATTATCACCTCCACACAGCCCACTGCAGTGCAGGATTCTCAATCCAATCCCACCAAACCAGTTATCACTGCTAAACCCTCTCATTGGCTCCCATGATCTAAATTAGTTGCTGTCACCTCATTTCCTTTAATGACTTTGCTTTTGCAGAGAGGTCAGATGAAAGAAGCTAGGGAAAGGGCAGGGGAGCTGAAGACCCTCCTATGTCTTTGCCAATCAAGAAAGTTATTCAGGGCTTGAGACTTGCAGCCTTTCTGTGGGCACTAGGCTGGGGCTGAGGCCGCATTTCTAGGGAATCATTAAAGGCGAAAACTGATGTGGCTGAGGAGGTAAGAAGTAAACCAGCTCACACTGTTGCCAGCTATTACTATACGTGCTTGGACTAGATCTTCTCCACTTCTGAGTCAGGTGTGGCACCAGCAGGCATTCTTATGTCATGCTGTTGGCATGGGAGGAAGAAGAAGATAATAGTGTATAATTCTCTCCCTGCTAAAAATGGAAGAGCTGATAGCTGATTTCATAGAATTATAGAATCATAGTATGGCTTAGGTTGGAAAGGACCTTAAAATCATCCAGTTCCAACCCCCTGCCATGGGCAGGGACACCTCACACTAGACCATGTTGCCCAAGGCCCTGTCCAAGCTGGCCTTGAACGTTTCCAAGGACTTTTTAAATACTTATGACTCCTCTTGCCTGTCTGATATTCTGCAGCTCAGCTTCCCACTTGCTGAGCCAACAGTCACAACTTAGACCTGCCATGCCCTTGCCATGGACTCATTCTGAGCATCAGGAGGGCACATGGGGATGGAGATGCCCCTGTTGCCATAGGGTAAGGCATACAGTCATGCAGGGCACTGGGTTGGGGGTGGCTTCCTGAGTGCAGATTTGGGCCAGAAATGGTGAAGAACAAGGCTCATGATTGGAAGAGCTTGTCTTGTCACCAGGGCCAGGAGAGATGCTCCTGGAGGCCAGGGTTTATTTCCAGTTGATGATCCAGAACTTCTGCTGAAGTTAGGGGGTCCGTAGCAGAGAGATGATTGTGATATCACACTGCCCAAGTGTGTGTCCTTAGCTGAAAGCAGACCATGAACCCTAAATTCTGGGTTAGGAACTTCTTTAGATTTCAGCACTTCTATGGCTGAGCCTTTTCCAGGTGGCTGCCATTTATGTTTTTCACATGAAATTCAAGGGTATGTTCATGAAGTCTGGAGCAAAGAGAAGGAGCCTCTGTAGGGCGATGACTGTCACCTTGTCCCAGATCTGTTTTGCTTGAAATTAGCTTTATAGATGAGCAAAATAGAAATCTGTTTTCCTCGGAAGCTCATTTCCAGTTTAGCTCCAGATTTGCAGCCAGCAGGGAACCTTTTCTGCTGATCAGAGTCCAGCACCAGGCGGGACCAGCAGAATTTCTGTGTAAGGTCTTTGAAGGAAGGCAGATCTTTCCAGGAAAACCTGTGCTATATCTGTGCTATTTTTACCAGGTAAAATATCTGTATGTTGTTTGAAAGTCTGTGGAACTCCAAGCGTGAGAGCAAACAGCAGGTGTCATTTGTGACCAATTCACTTCCAGTTTTTAGACTCGTGGAGCTGAAACTTCAAGTGAAGCTCATAACTGGGTATAATCAAAGACATACAGATACTTTCAGGAATCTCATAAACAAAATGGCTTTATTAGGTCTATACTTTTGGTCTCGGAATATGGGGAGGCTTTGTGAAACCTAGGATAGTCTTCACTGGACTAATCTTGATGTCAAACCTCCTTATGAATTCAGGCTTTAATTTTAATTCAGTGATATTTTTCTTTAGACTCAATTATAAACTCCAATCCCTTTCTTCAGAGGAGGAAACAACATATATATACTAAGCATAACTTCCTATCTGCTGTTGGACATGCCTGCTTGTATCCCATCAGGACCAAACATGAAGAAATGGTATAATTCTATATTTAGATTAATCTGATGCCTACATTTGTGCATTTCTTGATGTGCTCATCTAGATTTTCCTACATTTTGATTCTCCTGTTGTATATTTATATCAAATTCTCCTGCTGTACATTTATATAACCCTGCAGAGTTCCCATTAACACCACCAACATTCAACCTTGAGCAGTTACAGCAACCGCACATTACACAGCAAGGAAATCTTTCTATTTGCAGTTTAGTAAATCAGAAACCTACATGGTAACACATGTTGTAATTCAATAGTGGGTTCTAAAAAATGCCAACAGCAAGCCAGAGGAATCAAATCTAAAATTACATTGATTCTTTTTTTGATGAAGGGAAAATCTGAAAGGATAGGGAAATCAGTGAAAGCCTGTCTGTTCACTCTAGGTAGACCTCAGTTTTGTAAAACCATGTCAATAATTACATGACATGCTTTCTCCAAGTGGAGTATCATACTAGATATTGCCCCTTTTTGTTCAGAACCAGTGGTGAGGTGAAGGCAAGTTCTCTGTCTCTGTTTATAGAGAGATTGGCAGCTTGATTAATAGATCACTGCAGATCCTACAGGTTTGACTTGGAGAAGTTTTCCAAACAGGGGCATTACTGTTGAGTGGTCAAGATGCTGTCAACTGCACAGGGAGCTCACAATCACCTTCTGCATCAAAGAGACCCATATCTGCCCTCAGCTCTGGGCAGATGTTCTCTCCTGGCTCTGGTGATGCCACCTGAGGACAACACTGATTCTGCTCATGGCTCTCTTGGATCTCTCAGCTGCCCATCACCTGCAGGTATCTGTTTGTCTGCCAACCCTCTGCTGCATCAGCTCTGTCTGATCTGCTCTGTGACTATTGCCTCATATTCATCCTTAAAAGCAAGATGATCCCACCAACACTGCTTTTCCTGAAGCAGGGGAGGGAGCATTCACAAGGTCCCTTCCACCGGCAGAGTTGGGGCAGTGGCAACCTCCAACACAGATGTGGTGATAGGCAGCTGGGAATGGTACAGCTGTTGCAAAGTGAATCTGTGTGTGCATATATATGTGTATATGTTTGTCTATTTTATAGCCTCAGCATTTTTCCTTTAGAAAAAGGAGCCTATAGTCTACAGTGAGCAGACTCACCTCTGGTACCTTGTAAAAGTGGCTGTTTCTGCCACAGTCAGAGGAATACAATGGCCCTTTTTCTGAAGTCAGTCCACATGCATGTTCAGAAGGGTTAAGAGCTTATTCTGCTTTTTTAACGCAAGACAAAGACTTCCCTGTACAAATGACACCCCCTGCTCTCCCCTTACGGCATTTTTACGGGATGTCTGAAGAATAAAAGGAGGATTAAGTTTTTATTTTTAGCCTACCCATTTCCTCTGGCTGTGCTATGAGTTGAAAACCTTCCTTTGTGATTTCAATGCTGTAAGGTAACTAGTTTCCTATAATTCTCCTAAAGAGAGAGATTTGCAGTCACGCCATATTACATGTTTATAACTATACTCAGAAAAACAGAAATGTTTGCCAGTATTTAAGGGGATTTGCTGAACACCAAATGGATCTCTATTCCAATTTTGTGATGATTTTCTGCAGTCCAGACACTGTTTTTTATGCTAATTCTTGTAACAAGACATCTCTTCTTGCCTTTACCCCTTCTGTAGTGTACATAAACATTGATTTAATGTACATGTTACCAATCACTTTGGTTTTACTCACTGATTAAATCGTTAAGTTGGTTGGAGGTCCCTTCCAATGCTATCCATTCTGGGATTCTGGCATTCAGTAATATCTCATTTTACCATCAGATGAAGTCCTGCTTTTATTTTCATTCTCCATTCTAAGGGTACTTGGTATATTTATTTTTGGCAGGACACTAAAACTTAAGTCAGTGTTACTTAATTTATAACATACCCTTGATATATTCTGGTCCATTGAACAAAGGAATGTCTTCACAACCTCTTCAACAGACAAATTATAGCTCTATTTGAGTATCTGCTTTTGAGATGTTCTTTTGCTCTAGCCCACGTAGGACATTCAGTTCCTCTGACCATATTCCCATGTGGGATCTGGGTAGCTGTGCCACAACAGTTCATCCTGTGCCTGCTTTATGGAACAAGCTTGATTTTTTAACTTTAAATGGAAGGTGCAAATCTTTTCCTGTGCTTACAATCGTTATCTCTGCCTTGCAGAAAGAGAACAGACCAAGAAATGCCAAAAGCAGGGAAATCTGCTGGGTGCCAAATGTATTACTGCCAAGAACCCAAATATATAAAAAGCAGACAATGGAATAGTCAAGGACATCTTTTCATAGTTCACATCAAACCAGATTATTCTAAATGTCTTTATTTTCCTATTATTAGAAGCTTGATTTGTGTAAGAAAGTGTAAGAGATGAAAATGTTGTTGCTAATAAACAGTTGTAGGACATATATAATGATTAAAAAGTCTTAACTGTTTTCATACAAATGTGCAATAGCCATATCTATATATTTATATATATGTGACCTTATCATATAGGTAAAGAAACTATTTTTTTATTAGCTGCTGGGGCATTTCGTTCTATTTCCATCCCTTTTCTAACAAAACGACATCGTCTCAGTGCAGGCAGGTTGCATTGGCATGCTTGTCAGAGGTTCACTTCATCAAAGGTATTTAGGTAACAAATGTCAAAGGGCATTTGTTACCTAAAATATTACAGAGGAGCTGGGCATAAACTCCTCACAAAAAATACAGGGTGAAGCCATGCTTCAATTTCAGTACATTTGGTGGCATTCCCCCATTTGCATGATTTGGTCTGATAACTATTTGCTATAGTTGGTTAAAAAAGGAGAATGAAGGGGAGGGCGAAAGCAGGGGTGGGGGAAAGCAGAGAACAAGAGCAAAGAGTCCTGGAATTCCACAGAAAAGGGGAATCAGTTCCTTGAGGGCTGGAGAAAGCTGAAGGAGGTGTAGGAAGAAATCCCAGACATGGTCAAAGAAAAGTCTCTCCAAGTCTCAACTGAAAAATCAAATCTCACATGTTAGCAATTCCTTTCAAGATGCTACCAGCCACCACTGGTGTGTTGTCATGGGGAGAAAAAGGCGTTACAGAATCAAAGGAAATAAGGAATGTAATGAAGAAAGAAATTAGAGGAGTAATTTGCATCTATTTGGTGGTGCAATCTTCAGAGGCATTTTTGTTAATTAGAAGGCTTGAGCTGTACATATTAGAGTACTGAGAGGCTGGTGGAAGTCTCCAGAGGGGTTTAGAGGTAGCAATTTGGATGGTCACAGAACATTTCTGTAGCTTCACAGTATCTCAGCAAAATGAGTTGTTTTTCCTTCATCGTTGAAACCTGACAGTCCTAAGGGAAAAGAACCAACCTCTTGCAGGAGCCTGTTTCAGTGGGAAAACAGAATGCTTTCCCAGAACTTTTGATAAGAGTATTGTAATGGCAAACTCCCTCTATCCACTGGGGTGTGACTGTATTTGAATGTAGCCAGTCTCAGTTGGGACCATTTAGTTCTTCTCTTGTGTTGTGGGTTTGATTAATTTCTTATTATACTTTCTGTGAGCATTTAGAGGTCTGGATAACTGTTACGGGATAAGTAAATCAATAAAAATATATAGAGGATCAGAGAGAGCAATTGCCTGCTCTGCTGAAGTCAACAGAGACAGGACAGCGAGCAAACTTAGCACACTTTCTCTAAGTGTTTATCACTTCAGATGTTACTAAGGTGGACTCTTTTATCATCAGCAGCTAAAATTTCCAATGGCAAAAGCACTTAAACCCATACATTTTGTGAATCTGAAAAATAAACCTTTGATTTTTAGAGGCTTATTTACATGTATCTGTTACTCTGAAGCTGAGGTTTGAGTGAAATCTAGTTTGGTTTTCTATATACCTTTTGTTAAACCATAGACAGAACTTTCCATAACTTTTACAGGAACTTCCCCACTCTGACTGCTTTTTCCTTCCTTTCTACCTTGTATATTGTCCATCAGGGACTTTCTCTCTCTGGTCCTCTAGGTCTCCTTTCCCTGGCTGTGTCCTCTGCTTCACAATATTCCATGTCCCTGCCCCTTCCCTGTGTGCCCAGCTACATTCATTAAGTGGATAATTGCCTGCAATCATTTTACCTGAAAACGAGACTTTCTCCCAGTCCAATTTCTTATCCCTGCTGGAGTCAAACTGAGTCACAGGGCCTAAAATGATCCCTGAGGACAGCTCCATGGAGGTAAATACAGTGGATTTAACTCTGGGTTTTGTTCATATTTCAAGGGTGATTGTATTTTCAAATTTCAGTCTAAACTTACATGTTTTCAAAACATACTTTCATTGAAAAGGGTGAAGGAAAGAGCCCATTCATTCCATTCAACCAATACTATTCCCTTCACACAGCAGCTGTACCAAAGACAAAAATCTTTCTTTTTTAACCTAAGCAAGCAGGCTGCTTTCACAGTTGACTGCTTTACCAATCTTTTGCTGTAACCATGGATCTATAATGCCCTGTTTTGTGTGTAGTGAAATTTGTGTTGCTGAAAAAGCTCTGACCAAACTTACCTGGGAGTCTTGGCTGAAGATTGTTCAAAGGATGTTGCTGAAACAAAGGTGTTTTCCACTATTCCATAAATAAACCTCCTAAAAGTGTCAGTTGTGGCCATTCTTCTCTCCATCTGAACACTTGAGGTTTTTCAGAAATCTGCTTTTACGTAAGATTAGAGAGCTGTCTCCATGACATGATGCTCTGCTTCTCTTCACCATTAGTTGGGCGTTAGTTGTTCTGGCTGTAAATAGACAGGCACAGATGGTACCACGACTCTCCGAGCCTCCACACATCTTGCACTGCAGGCAGTTTTGTTATTCTTGTTATCCCTCTAGCAGCTCCTAATCTTTCCCAACAGTTTCCCAACAGTTTGTTGAGCAGAAAAAGGGAAGGCTAAGGAACAATCAGTCCCTTTCCTCTCTAGTACTGCTGAAGGCTTTAGACAGGACAGTGGCATTCATTTTGGCTTTTATCATTTTGACTGGACGAGCTTTGAAAGTGCCTTCCAACCCAAACTGTTCTATGGTTCTATGATTCCATGAAGCAGAGTTGCTGCCAGGCTCACCAGGAGGAGGCAGTCCTCCCTGAGACAGCTGAGCAGAACTAGGTGGCCGAATGGCATTAAACTATCAGACACGAATGGCACATCCTCCCTTAGTGCCTGCAGCTCTGACAATGACATAGAAAGAACCACAACAGATAAAAGAGAAGCTGCTATATTAACAGCCTGCCTTGGTACAGAGGAATAGTGTTTGCAGGAAAAGAGGCTGGAACAATTAACAACACTGAACCTGGGGAGGGCATGAACCCCCTGCCACAGGCAGGGACACCTCCACCTCCCTATGCACGTCATGGAGAAGGTGAAATGGGTGCTTCTCTTTAGTCTTTCATATAACAGAACAAGATGTTGAAGGCAACAAATTGCCATCTGAGAAAAGATAATCAATTTTATAGAGAGTGCAGTTAACCTACAATAACCTACAATAACCCTGAAGCCAAGAATTTAGTGAGGCTATAAAAAGGATTAGATATTTGTATAAATTATTAAAGTATTCTTTTAATATTTTATCTAGCCCATCTAATGTAAGGTCATAAGCTTCTGTGTCTCTAAAGTCAAGTTACTAGCATAAGGATAAGAAGTAGTCTGCCTTCCTTGCTGGCAGGCAGACCAGTGATGTGTAAGGGGGTGAACCATTCACCCGCTCCTTGACAGCAGTTCCTGCATTTTCACCTAAGAAGCTACTAACAAGAAAGCTGGTAAAGGTTAGCCAGTGTGTTCATGAATAGCTCATCTTGCTCCTAGACCTCAGACTCCGTATAAACCTAGGAAATATTTTCTGAGGGGACTAAGCTTTTTCAGATACACCGGTGCCACAGCAGTAGGCAGAGGAGTAACATCTGCAGCTGCGCAGGGTTTCGTGGTCAGAGGATGGTTTCCTTCCTCTTTATCTACCTCTTTTTACTCCAAACTCATCCACCAGAGCCCCGTAATGATGCTGGAGAGGGATTCTGGATGCTGAGAGGGACTCTTCGTCAGGGTCTGTAGTGATAGGACAAGGGGTGATGGGTTCAAACTGAAACAGGGGAAGTTCAGGTTAGATCTAAGGCAGAAGTTCTTCCCTGTGAGGGTGCTGAGTCACTGGCACAGGGTGCCCAGAGAAGCTGTGGCTGCCCCATCCCTGGCAGTGTTCAAGGCCAGGTTGGACACAGGGCTTGGAGCAACCTGGTCTAGTCTGAGGGGTCCCTGCCCATGGCAGGGGGTTGGGACTGGATGATGTTAAGGTCCTTTCCAACCCAAACCAGTCTGGGATTCTATGATATAGCTTCTCTTTACACAGGAACTGCTACTCCTCTCCGGTGCTGCTCTGCCCTGCCCTGCCCTGGGGAGTTATTTATCTGTATTTATCACCCCATAGAAGGCCCTATCTTAATCAAGACTGCAATATCCTGTAACAGAAGACAGGCTTGCAGGAGAGGAGAGTGTGATGAAAATATTGTGAGAAGGAACATCACGACTCACCTCTTTTTTTTAATGAAAGGATTGACTGAGAACAGTCCATCAAAAGGGCTAGACACCCAAGTGATAGATGAATTTCCTAGAATTGCAGTGCTTCAACAAGAAAAATGAAAAGCATCATGATACTAAGTAGAAGCTGTGACTGTCATATAGAAATGAATCTATGGCAATCTGAAGAGGAAGCAGTCGAGGGCACGAAAAGCCTGATGAGATTATAAATAATATCATACGTTGCATTATAGCATGCTCACGCTATTAGTGTTTACTCAGCTCCTCACTATAGATTGCTATCAGTTCACCCCTTATCTGCTGCAGACTTTGGCTCTCTCTCAGCTCCCCCATAAATGAGGCAGTTTGGACACCAACATGCAGAAGTGGGAGGTTGTCTCATTTCTCTGCAGATGCCAATATATGTGGCAAATCTGGGTGAAATCCTGACTATGTGAATGGTTCAGGATATGCCAAAATGCATTGGAAAAGTCAAGTAGAGTTTCAGTTCTTCTTTGCAAATGTGAAGACAAAAAATATGTAATTCACTTGACCTAGTCAGTGGTGATGGCTTTGAAGTCTATGGAGTGTTTGTGCTGGTAGGTGGCTTTTCTGCACTGTTTTTCCTGGAGGCTCCCGGAGAAGCTTGTGGACATCCTGCTGCAGAACATGGGAGACAAACTATTCCTCCGTGCTTGATGTCTTCCAGTTAAACTCAGCTGCATTCCTAGAACATGTGCATCAGCTGGACATGTGATTAGGATCAATACAGAGCTGCAGAGGGGAATTTATGGACACTGGCATTCAATATAATCTAAAAGCAACCCTTGCATATCTGAGACACTCGCTGTACTCTTGCCTTCAGAGTGGACTCTGTTGGAGACAAAGCCTGTCACCTTCCATGCAGTGCCACAGCAGGGTGGGCCCAGAGGTCTTTAACAATATTCCAAACCTCTCCTGATTCCTGCCTCTGGTTCTGCCGATGAATAGAGCAGAGCATTAGAGCCGGGTCTGACACTTACACCCTAATGCTTCGCTGCTGAAATGAGCTGCTTGCAAGAGTTGCTAAGTAACCAGAACCTGCTGATCACTTCTGCAAGTGATCGAGATGCTTCTGATGCTGTCATGCTTCAGATTTGTATTTTATATCTTAAAAGAGTTTTCCCTCCATTCCTATAAGGACAGATGCATGGGGGAGTTCTTCAGTGAGGCAGAACTTCCTTGCCCCATTGTTTATGTCTAATTTCACTCTTGCAAAACACTGTAATAAAGCAAAATTGGCCAGGCTTCTGAAAGTGTCATTTTAGGGAGAACTTAGAGCTGTCCAGGCCTCTTTTATCTTCTAGATACCAATACAATGGCTGACTCTGTGGAAACACACACATCTTCATTGGCTACTCCACTGCCTGCATCTGAACAAAATGATGATTTACTCAGTAGAAAGATAGTGGGAGTTTTGTGATTATGCTTTTCAAGAACACTAAAATCCAAACATTCTGTGCCAGAAATGGACTGAAGCTGGGAGTTATGCCCGTTTCTATACTAACTCTGTGCCTATCTTCAATATTTATTAGTGGGAGTCTAGTTACGCCAATGTGTGACATTGCAAGTATGTGTAGGACATCTTTGACAAGGCAGATGAGAAAAGCTTTCCAAACAAGATGCTTTAAACATGCTGTTTTGAGTATGGCATGGATGAACAGGATATCAGAGAGGTGTGAGAGCTAGCAAGCCTGGTCTTGAAAGACTTTAGCCCTAAACCTGTGCTGAACAAAGCCTGCAGGGTGTATGCATCATCATCATCATTCCTAAGCCCAGAAGCGATGCACACTCAACATGTGGTGTGTCTGAAGGCTTTCTTGGTGGCTCTCTGCCCATATAGGCAGGCAGGGCATGAAAGCCAGTGACTGACTGTGACTGTGTGTGTTTGACTCCCACTGGGGCTCTGCAGATACATTTGGCGTTTTTCCTGGTTTCTTCCCCCAAGCTGACCTTGTCTGTTTCTCACTGGAAGCCATCATTTTGCTTGGAGGCCCTTTCTTGGGTTAGAGGATAAGCTGTCATCTCTGAAGAGGCCACTCTTCTTGTCTCCTGGTCTTTTTCTTCACCGTGTGCATTGTCACCAGTGGGAGCATCATGCTGCAGCAGTAGCTGGTGCAAGCAAGAAGAAATCAAACCCTTTGTCTCTTGTCCCGCAGCTTGGAACATTTGTGCATCCTCTGGGAGTTACTGCCTTCATCCCTGACACTCCTAACTCTATCTACTGGTTGTTCTCTCCCTGTTTGCCTGGTTTGCCATCTGATTTGATCTTCATTTGCTTTATCATTATCCTTGTCCCCCACTCTCTTCCCTGTGTGTGCGAATTCCTAATCAGTGCAGAGCTCAGGTCCCTGGCAAGTGCTGTGCTGGGCTGCTGTGGCAATTAGCTAACGCCAGAGAGTGCTGAGCAGCGCAGGCTCCAGCATGCTATTTTAAGATGTGCAGTCTTGATCACATATACCAGTCTACCTGGCAGGAAAGGAACCAAGGCAGAGCATCCAGCTGACGTTCCCAAGGCTCCGGATGGCTGCCGGGATTAACTGTTAAGCACATTTTCTGCAGAGAGAGAGCAAGCAGGCACTCATTAAGACAGGCACAGTCCAGTGGGAAAGATGATATGTCCCACTGTCAGCAAGTGTCTTGATACCCTCACCTATTTGGGGTGATAAGACAAGAATCTCCCTCCCTTTAAGATTAACGGAAGGAAACCTTTCTGCTTTGTGTCGCTTCCACAGAAGTCATTGGGATGATCTGCAGAAACGTGCAATTGGAAACCAAACCCTTGGAGTTCAGCTGGGTTGGGGTGTATTTTTTCATACTTGCTGTGCATACAAAGCAAATGGATTTTCACTTTAAAGTGCATAACATCACTGAATTGAGCAAGCACATTTTGATTCTCTGCTTCTTAGAATGGTACCTCTCCCAGGGTTACCGTCATGGCCAAAGAGCAAGGATATCTGCCTGTCTTCTAGTAACAGTCCTGTTCTTCTGCCTGCAATATTCTAACTAGTTGAAAGCAATAAGTAAATGAGGACGATTACAATTGCTGAGACTTTTCTTTCATGTATATTTTACATACCAAGACACTGCTAAATCTATTTACAAGCAAGAGTCTATGAAGAATTAAGTGACTGAGATTCCTCACTCCTGAGATTTTCCTTTTGTTTTCTGCTTGATTCCCTACTTGTTCTGATGTTCAGGCCACAGAATAACACACACAATGGCAGAGCAGAGGGCTCCAGAGCTTTATAGAATGATCAAATATATGACTTCAGCCATGTCAGTTCAACTGGGAACTAAAGATTTGATGATTTTTCAGAAGAAGTCAAGTAAATGAAGACCAGCAGAAGAACTGAAACAAAATAAGGTTTAAGTATCACTCTCTTAATTACCTGACATGATCCTGTCTTTTCTGTTTGAATATATCACTTAAGTGCCAGCTAAAAATTACCCAGAAATCTTGTCATCGTGTACTGAGCTGTTGAAAAAACCAGCACTTCCCAGTTACACAGTGAAATATTTATGACTTATGACTAGTGGTGATACATTCTCAAGGCAGATGATCAGCTTGTACATAAAGCAAATCAGGCATTGGTAGTTAGGAAGGTGTCAGTAAAGTCCACAGTTTTGAGGGGCTCAGAACCTTCTGACGCAATCACTTTGGGGAATGAAGTTTTTCATTGCTTAGTCCCTTCCCAAAAATGATTCTGTTTAGATATTCATAATCTTTGTAGCTTCATATCTATGTTTGAAGAATTTATTATATCAGCACACGCTTTTGTATGATTAACTGGTATGTGTTGATGAAAAAAGTGTGTTTATAGAGAATAAGGGGTTGACTTAAGAGGGCACATGTAACTCAACATTTCGAATATTAAGGGCCAGCAATGAATGCTCCACTGTACAACCTGATGATGGTTATCTGATATGTTCACAGAGAGAAAACATTTTTCACCAAAGACAGGTTTTAGGCTATGTTGGTTTGAATAGTCTGATTTTTCTAAGTAAAAGGCACATTAATAAATGTTTAATAAAGTGCCACAGATATTATAAGCAGTTCTTAAGACTATCCCTTCTTGGGATTAAGGTTTTGAACTCTTTCTCCAAAGTTTTCCACCCTATTCTCATCTCCTCGTACAGAGATGGCTTGTAGAAACAGTTATTATTTATTATGCTCTGAAGAAAACTGCTTACCCAGATGAAGGCACTTCAGGATCATCTGGTTTTTAACAGTTAGGTTTGTGTTTTCACTGTGACAGTCAGTCACATTTTTGGTTTTGCAGGAAAAGCCATTATCTGCCCTGGCCTTTAGCATCTCCATGGTGGCTGTGTCCCAGTGCTGTGGACTCAGGTGAGATCTCTGTGGTATGTAGCAGTTCTGCCCCACTCTCTTCACCTCCAACAAGAAGGCTGGAAGTAGGACAAAAGGTTCTTCTCCCCAACCTCAAGTTACATGGATGCTTTTTACTACAGCAATATGACACTGTGACATTAAACCAAAAGGAAATGTCCTTCATCCCAGCTCCAAACAGTGTTCATGGGTGTTTATTCAATAGCAAAGCTCTTCCAAACAAAGGCTTTCCACAGGGGCAGCTGTCCCTCCTGGCACACAGAGCTGCAAAGCAGTGGTAACCAGGACATCACCCTGAAGATGCCAGCAGCCACTGCACAGGACAGAAGGATGTACTCCCACAAAGGCAATGTGGGCACCCCATGATGCTGCCACTGCTGAAGTTGGCTGCAGCCTCCAAGGAAAATGATGATGGGCTGCACTTTATTTTTATACCCTGAACTTTCATCTTTACATTGATAAAGGAACAGCTGCCTCTAATCTTGCTTCTGAATCCCGAGCCTGGTATGGCAACCTCTCCAGCATCGTGATGCTATCCTTAACTGGCCAATGAGACTCAAATGCCAGCTAGTATCCTTATGGCAACTATGCATGCCATTAGTTGCGGGTCTTTTTTGCTGCCTATTGAATTTTCCCAGTAGCAGTTGGGGCTTAGGACTCAGACTAAAGCTCTGCAGTCGCTTCTCTTGCTAAACACTCGGATTCACTCACCAGAGGCATGCAGAGGGTTGTTTGGGGCTGCTTTGACACTGAAGGTTTCATTTCCAGAGACTGTCACACAGTGATGCAAACTGCCAGGGGAATTTGAGCATGAATGGTTAATGCATAGTAAGGTCACCTGTGGACTAGCTGAGCTGCTACTCCTCTGGAAATGCTGCCTTGTAATATCTCATTTATCTAAGAGCAATGAGACACTCTGCCCTCAGAAAGGCCATGGTTTGATCTCACCATTTCCATAAGGTATGTGAAGGGAGGGCATGAGGTTTCTCATCAGGGTAGGCAAAAAGCAGCTCTTCCCACCATGGATGAGACTCAGCAAAGACTGTGGAGAAGGTTGCAGGAAGCTGGTATGCTCTGCCTACAGGAGATTCGGTCTGGCAAAGAAAATAGTCTCCATACACATGGTATGTTTCTGCCTTTTGGACAGCAAAGAGGGGACCTTCATTTCATATGACTGCACAAATACAGAGAAGGATCTATCATGTGCGGAAGCTCTTCCCCTTTATCAACTGGGAAAGAGCTCAATACAGGTGAAAGAAAAATTATTTCTGTCTTCCCTGAGATTGGTAGTTCAGTACGAAAAGGCATTTCCCTCTTCTGGTTGTTAACTTTTACTAAAAGTGAGGAATTCCTTCCAAAACCTTGCCCACAACATACTTCTGTGTGGGTCAGTGGAGGCAACGCTGAGTAAACCCAACTTCTTTGGAGGTCAAATGAATTCCTGTGAAAGAGGCAGGGGAAAGTACAGAGCAAGTGCCATGAAAGAGACTGGGAAAAGTTCATTTGCTCTTTTTGTCACAAAGAAGAGGTTTATAAAGGGCTTCACAGTTGGCGCTTGTATCTAGATAAGGTGTAATACATATGCTTTCTGATGGTGATGACTTGCATTGGTCAGAAGAGACCGTTTTCTATATATGCAATACAGAAAGCTTGGATGGAATATTTTCTGTTAAAGTGGCTGGGAGCTGACAGTGTTCCTTCAGAGTTTCTGTTTTGTTGACTTAATATTGCTCTTCCAGGAAAGCCAGTGTGCTGAACAAACATCCTTCATGTTCCTGGCTGTGGGCTGTGGTTTACACTGAGGGAGTATTCTCATGTGTCTCCTTGCCCAGCCTTCATCCAACAGAGAATACATTTGAGATATCTTGGTGAGGGAAACCACCAAAAAAAGAGATTTATGCTTAAAAATATGAATTCTTCTCCTCACTTCGATTCACCAGCCTTCTAGTCTGAGCCCATAGCCACAACTGCTGAACAGCAGCAATTCATTTGGAGATGGTTCATTTATATAAACAAATAGGTGCACTGATGTACACAGGGAGACATCTACAAACGTTTGCAATTCACTGTAGTGACAGAGGACATAACTCAAAACTGTATGAGGGATGTTTGAAATGATTTTGCAGAGAAAGGTTCAGTAACTTCAGGCTCACACAATTCCTACGTGTTCCATGTGGCCTCAGTCATTTAGTAACTCACAGTATGAATAATTTTTAAAAGTTGTAATAAAAGCTGGTATCTCCTTTATCAGACTAGGTAACAGAAATGAAAGCAGCTTCTATCCCAAACACCTCCTGCTTTGGTGGATGGGAAAGGATGTAGAACAGAGCAGCTAAAGAAGAAACATCCCAGGCCCCTTCCACTAAGTGAAGGCTGGATTAAAAGCGCATATGCCCAACCTGTTGAAATGGAGACAGGAGATGAAGTGAAGCTTTCCCTCCATCACCCTGCTGAGTTCTGTAAGGGAAAAGGTCTCAGTGCCTCCTGGCAGAGTTTTGGGGCTTCTGTCTTGAAGCTCCTTTTATCACTGTTTGCAGATTATCTTTCTTTGTAGACCTAAGCAGGGAGGGAGGGTGAGAAAGGCAGATGGAGAAACAAAAACATTAATGGGTTTTATTATTCTCTGCTCATGGGCTTTGTCTATATTCCAGACTCACCTTAGGAGCCAGTCTTTTTAGAGATGTAAAAAATATCTACCTCAGACATAATTTCATATTTTCCCCCTTTTTATTGCATTAGTAAATCCCCCCTGAAAAGCAGATTACTTTGAAATGCATCACTTGGGATAATACTTCATTTTTAACCACATTGCTCATGTGTGGGTACTCTCAGCCCCTACTCTTCTCAAGTTTGTCGTTATCAAGCAATATTAAAAGGTAAATATGAAAGCTTTTTGCACCAGCATTATAGTTCTGGTCTCTCAGGACAGTCAAAACCTCAGCTTTACTTCACTGCTACTTTTTTTGCTCAACTTGTTTGTACAATATTTTTTGTTCTACAATATCCTTACACATCAAAGGCTGATCTGAAAGACTTGTGTTCATCAAGCATTGCCTTTCACTAACATGCATGTGTAGTGTTTCTCTCTGGTTGTTTAATTGCCCATCTATGAAAGCTTATAGCTGGTCCACTCAGCTTGAACAAGGAGAAAGTTGATGGGCAACATTCAAGGCCCTAGGAGGCCCTTCAAGACCCTGTTCTTCCACTGGCTTGCAAGCTAGTTCTGAGGCAGTAATTCCCCCCCAAAATAATAACTTATTTTCTCTCATTGTTATAGTGGTATATAGTGCTATATAGTGGTTCAAGAAGGGAAAGAAACCAGAGGGCATCTGTCTGTGCCAGTGAAGAAACACCTCTGTGATTAGTGAGCAATTTGTTCATCAATTCCCAGTTAAAACCAATGCTTTTATCACCCAATTTTGATTCTGCAGCCACAACCAGCATGGGAAAGATTGAGCTGTTTATGTACAGCCTACAATGGATGTCTGAGATTCTGCTTTTTTAAATAACTGTGTTGTATTGCTGGCTGGTTTTCTATTAAACAGGCACAGTTACTTAAAGGATGCTGTGAGATTTATACTGTGTCTTCTGTTCAGTTCCAGGAAATTTGTCTCCTGAGGATTAGACATACTGACATCTGCAATACAGACATTTCTATCAGTGGATATGACCAGGAAAACCTACTTTCTGTGAGTAGTTTCTTCTAAAAATAAGCACTGTCTCTTAGAAGCGAAAAAGGAGAGTGACATGCAGTTTTAAAACTATTCTTCTAACTAGTAGCAAAAAAGTAACCCACATCTCTGACTATTTTGTAAGGCAAATACCATGGACATGGAGCAAGGTGCTAGTCCCCTACCAGTCCAAATGCGGTTTTCGAACCTCTGAACCACAACAGTGCTGGGCCCATTGGTTGGAGAAAGACCTTCCTTCAGAAGGATTTAGGGGTATCCAGACAATGGTCCCAGCTCCATTCACCTCTGGAGGGGTGTTTCTGTTCACACACTGGAGAGGAGCTGCAATAAGAAGCATCAGGAGAATGGCACAGACACCCAAGCTACTGAGATGGGAAGGGACAGATAGCATAGGTCAGATTAAATGGCAAGATCAGACCTCTCCTTATCCCATAGGACCAACCTGGACAGGTACCAAAGCCTCCATACATCCTCTGAATGGCACAACACACCTTCTTTTTCAGACTGCTAACCAGGGGAGTAAATCACAGCTTATCATCAGCCAAGGAACATACGACAGCTCTTCTTTTGTGCTGCACCCCTGCTTTAGCCTCAGATGGGCTTTTTACTTTTGTAAACACTGCTCAGCAGTAATGCATTAGGCACAAATAGTAACTGCCAGTTATCTCTTCCCAGAGACCCACAAGGGGAGGAGATTTTTGTCCCCTCTGTTAGAGACAGGCCATAAAAAGATCACTGCTTCAGTCTCTGGCACAACTGAGGGGGCAGAGACCTGTGGCCAGGAGACAGGGGGAAGAAATGGGGCAGGAACCTTTTAGAAAGACAATTAAAAGGTCAACTAGTTATAGTTTGTGACAACAATAACCAGTAAATAGTCCACCATTTAACCCCCTACTTCTACTGTCATTCTTAGTCACTAAGTGTCAGTGTGACAATGTAATGGAAGCTTTCATTGCAGAAGTGCCTAGTTTCTGGTTTGTCTGAGGGGAAAAAAAATGGAGAGGTTTTTAAGGTACCTGTTTGGTTTTAAGGCCGGGCCAACCTTGCCTCTAAAAAATTATGGCTTTCTAATAGTGTCAGCTTGGACTTTCATATGGGAGAAGTAATTGCTACTGGTATTGAAAACAGAGAAAACATCTTCTCTTGCCCCACGTCTCCCTGTCCCGTTGGCAAAAGCATAAGGACAGTCCATTATCCAGCCTTGGTCAGGAGTCAGCAGGGAAATTCCGGAGTCCTGTACTTCACAAGATCCATGGAAGAGAAATGAACACAATGTGAAGCAAAGCACCCTCCACTTTCTGAGAGCAGGATAGATAGAGACCAAACCAATTCACATCTTTCAAATAGTCATTCTTGCCCATATGTATCAGCCAGAGCCAATTCAATAAACCAGAAGGGAAAAGTTTTCACACCAGGACTCCAAGCAAAGCAGAGGGGAGTCTGTTGAGCAGAGGCAGCTGTGGAGCCAGCCAATGGTGCTGTCCTGGTGCATTACCTGTGCTCTGCTCCAGGCACAGCATCTTGTAGGCAATTCCACTGATGAAAGGGCTTTAGGGGCTCTTTTTGCTGGGTATAAGCATGAGACGGAAGAATCAGAGCTTTTAAATTAGTCTGATTTCAGATACATTTGATCTGGGTTGCTTTTCATGACTTGCCCAAGCGACAAAAGGCATGAAAGCCACAGGAACTTAGCTGGAGAGGGTGGTCTGGAGAGAAAGCGTATGGTGCAGTACAGGAGAGAGCTGGGTGATATATGTGGAAAATCAGCAATAGAAAATGATGGTTGGTTGTCAAAGAGAATTTCTTTACAAAGTGATGATCTAATCAAAAGAAAGTGATAGGAAATCCTGCCTGCTTGGACCCTACAGCTACTCTGGGTGAAGAAAGAAACAGTTTGCACTGGCTGGACCTTCTGAATGTTGTTCTTCTGCCCAGAAGCCAGACCTCTGGGACATAAATATTCCACAGCACAGCTTGCTATGCAGCCAGCAGGTTGAGGCCAGTTGTGTGGCCATTTCAGTCCCTGCTCCACTACAGCCCATGTAAATCAGTGCAGAATACTCTCACGGGAAACTGGGGTCTTGAAAAAGGCCCTGAAATACAGCAGATAAATCAGCAGCAGTGTTGGCATTGCATAAAGGGCAGGATGAATAATAATAGCCACAAAGAACTCCCAGCATCCAGAAAGCGTGGCAGAGGTTAGGCCCTGCCACCAACACAGTTGTTCAGGAGTGATTTAAATGCTGAGAAGGAAAGCTCAGCAAGGCAGTCATGCAGGGAGCTACTAAAGGCTCTGGTTTACTAAAGGCACCTCTGGGCGCTGGTGCTGGCTGAGGATGCTACCACAGAGCATGGGAGCTCTAGCACTTCCCCGTGTGTCTCCAAGCGTGCAGACCCAACAGTCCACTACCCTGCTGGAGGTGGTTCAACACGTACTGGTGGGCTGTGGAAACTGGAGCCTGCTCCCCAGCAGCCTGTGTAAAGGTGCCAGCATCCCCCCTGCGCTCTGGCCAGTTCTTGTGCTCTCTCCAACTTGGCTATTTTCAGCTCCTATTCCTGCAGAAATTCAAGCCTGGGGCTGGAAGCTCCCCCATTCCAACCTCACCCTCAGTGCTCCCACTGCAGCACGTTTCCAGAACTTCCCTTGTAGGTGCCTACCATGTTCCCACTGGCTACTGCATTGCCAGTGAATTCTTCCTGCATCCCTTCAGGGAAGCCTTAGGGTAACACATTGCCACTGTGCACTGGCTCTCTGGAGTCTGAACAGACTGCAGTGTTCTCAAATGTGTCTGCTCTTCAATGGATTATCTTTAAATTCCTTCCACAATTAATTTTTGGTCTGTACCCTGACTCACTGAGTGCTCTACTTCTCAAGTGATGCATCATCTCCTCTGGATTTTATAGCTAGTAGTGGTGAAAGATGTAGCCTTTTACACTGGGCTACAGTCAGATATTAAAAAAAACACCCCAAAACCCTCCAAGATGACATCTGTTGTAGCCAAAGTTCGTCTGTTCCTTCATGAAAATTCAACTACATTCAAAAAGAAAAAGAAATTGACTTTGCAATAAATGGAGGATGATTCATGCTTAAATATACAGCTGAATGCCACTCAAAATTCTCTCTTTTCCCCAGTCCTTGCTGCTTTGTGAGTCCAGCCGGGGAGGAACCTATGATCCGTTCTAACAAATCTCCATTGTTTCACCTTGCCCTTCAGCATTTAATCATATGCAACAGTAAAACCTGGAGCTTTTTTGACATCACATAAATAGCATTTCCAGTCTCCCTTCTCCTCTCTCCAGACTGCTTTATCTTTCACTGCTCAGCAAATCTTCACATGAAGATGATATTTAGCTTCAAAAACAAAGTGTATGGAGGATATGCATGGCCCTTCTGGAGAAACTGGCCTCATTTCAGTGGTTAGTGACCAGCTGCCTCCCAGCTGAGCTCTATCAGCTAAAGACAAGGTGAGGGGATGAAGGCACGGGCCCAGAGCATCTTCATGCAGTGAATCGCCTTATTGCCTACTGCTCTAACTTTTTATACCATTCTAACAACAGTTATTTTTAGCCTATTGCTCTAGCTTTTACACCATTCTATTTGTAGCCTATCATGTTTAGTTCCCGACTTACAGCTTGTTTGTTAACACTGCTTGCTTTCTCACAGCCAGTCCCAGAGTAGCCAGTCTCTTATCTTTATGCTCTCTCCTCCTCAGCCAGCTGGGTTGCTCTGCTTGATTGTACTTTGTTTCTTCTTTAACTCTTTCTTCTCCAGCCGAGCAGTTACTTCTCTTTGACAATAATCAAATAGTTTCCATTGTCTCCCACATTTCCCCCTTCTTTACTTATCTGCGAAAGCGCAAGGTTCTCATATAACTGTGTTTCCATAACCTCATTCATACTTCGTTTGATTGATCGTTGATCACAAGAAAAAAGACAAGGAAGACATAAGGCAATCATTAATAGAGCAATTAGAGCTATTGAAATAAACCCTGGGGTATTTTTGACCTTCTATGCAAAATTCCCAAACCATGAAAACAAACCAAAAGCATCCCACCCCTGATTTAGCTGCAAGTCTTTGTTTAGATCTTTCATTTTTTGGATACTCTTATGAATCGATTCTGAGCAGTTGCTTAGATTCATGCAAGACAGATTCATGCAACACATCCCATCAAAATCCTCACACCCATGTTTAAATAATACAGATACAATCACGCTCTTGCTCAGCCTCTCCCATGTGCATGTATCTGCTCATTAGTTTTATCTATATAATATATAAAAGTGAATTGATGTATTTTAACACACTTATGTACCAACATTAAAAAATGTGGCTATTGAAAAACATTTTAAAATTCTATTTTCATAAACCATATTTAGCAGTATTTATTGTTAAAGGTCAGCTTTATATTTATCAATACATATAGTAGTTTTTATCAGTATAAATGCTGGCTTTAATGAGACACAAAGTGTACCTGTTCCAACAGACACACACAGACACACAGATGCACACAGACCTTTCTACACAGCTGTAGATCCTTATTGGTTTAAATTGGATAACCACACTGTAT